>NC_054703.1:7073055-7080555 GCF_016097555.1 Gigantopelta aegis
CTAGTACTACTATTATTATCATTGCTGCTGCTAACACTACTATTATTAATGTTCTTACTACTGTCACTAATGATGCTAGTACTACTATTATTATCATTGCTGCTGCTAACACTACTATTATTAATGTTCTTACTACTGTCAATAGTGATGCTAGTACTACTATTATTATCATCGCTGCTGCTGCCACTATTATTAATGTTCTTACTACTGTCATTAATAATGCTAGTACTACTATTACTACTCTTGAAATTAAAATAAAGATGTCAGTAAACAGGAGATTTGTGACCTTTATTGGCACAGACTATAGCAAATTTTGATCGATATGTGTCAGTTGCATTTACCCTTAAACAAACTTTTAACTTAAAACTGCAAGTTAACTGATTATTTTGAATTGCATCGCAAATTATTAATTATGACCAGCATATTTAGTGAATATAAATTCAATATAAGTACATAAGAAATTAACACAATCTTGCAACCACTTAAAGGTGCTATGTCATAGCTATATGTGAACATCTGTTTATAAGTGATAAAGATTATTCAATAAACAAATTTATTTTTAATAGCAGATAAAATGGTTTCTTATAACCATTGATTGGCATACAGTGTAGTCTTCAAATGATCAAGCAAAATTTAATAAAACAAATATTTGCAATAGCTATCATTAAGCAACTTTGAGATAGTACCTTTAATACCAGTATAATAGATCCCACACTCAGAATGGTTCTTGACAGTTTTGCTCAAAAGTTACTTATAAATGTCTACACATATTTAGTTTTGGAGAGGGATGGGGTAAACCCTCATCAGAAAAGTTCTTCACATGTTGCAACAGCAATGAAATTGACACCTGTTGATCAAAATGTGTTATAGTCTGTTCCAGTATAGTGCACAAATCACCTGTTTACCAACATCCTTTTTTTAATTTCAAGAGTAAACACCACCTGGTACATCAAAGAGAGCCCAAACAAGTAAATGCTCAATTAGGTAGAGTATCATTAAACATATATTTACAAAATATTTACTTGTCAGTTTAATATGAAGGAAATAATCGACGAAAATCTGTTTTATTCTATTTCCGACACTACTTTAGTACGTTTTTTTCCCCGTTTTTATGTAGACTGTGGACAGAAGTACTGTCCATATGGCGCAATTCTGGGTAATACCTGCAAGTGCTGGTGCAAAGGAGATCCCGCTAAGCACTGTGACAACACGCCAATCCCAGTGAGCAACCAGTCGTATAGTAACATGTATATATGTATCTAATAACACTATGACAACACACCAATCTCAGTGAATAATTTCAGTCATATAGTAACACGTATATATATCTAATAACACTGTGACAACACATCAATCCCAGTGAGTAACGACAGTCGTATAGTAACACGTATATATATATATATCTAATAACACTGTAACAACACATCAATCCCAGTGAGTAACAACATTCGTATAGTAACACGTATATATATATATCTAATAACACTGTAACAACACATCAATCCCAGTGATTAACCAGTCGTATAGTAACACGTATATATATCTAATAACACTATGACAACACATCAATCCCAGTGAGTAACGACAGTCATATAGTAACACGTATATATATATATATATATATATATATATATATATATATATATATATATATATATATATATATATATATTATCATTATTATTATTATTATTATTATTACCAGAGTGTTTTTCGGTATCGTCAATATCATATATTAGAAATAAAACTTGTATTATGCGAGACTATGAACGCATACGCCAGATATGGGGTGTCACCCTAGCACGTTTGCTTAAATGTCAATAAACCTAGTGCCATGACCTCGATCAATTTACATATAATTTGCAAAGTTATCAAATATTTAAAGTATTTGAAAATATATGTATATGTATATATATATATATATATATATATATATATATATATATATATATATATATATATATATATATATATATATATATATATATATATATATATATATATATATATATACATATATATATACATATACATATATTTTCCAAACCACCCAAACATGACGTCATTTCCATTCAAAAAGACACCGCGCCACATATTCTTACCTCATTTGAATATCTAGTAATGGCAGACTTGAATTAAAATTGCGTATACAGTTTACAAAAACGCGTTGTATTAAGCTTGACATGTGATAAAGAGATCATATATCATATATTAGGAGGCTAGCATAATACAATTTTTATTCCTAATATATCACATTGACGATACAGAAAAACACTCTGGTAATAACCTCTCTCTATAATATATCGTATATATTTATACATTAAAAAAATGTATATCAAAAACACTGCGAAGTCAATCCCAATCATGAATGAATGAATGAATGTATGTTTAACGACACCCCAGCACGAAAAATACATCGGCTATTGGGTGTCAAACTATGGCAAATGGAAAAAACAATTGATGATCAACATCAATATAAAAATCCAACAGTTAAATAAAAACACAGTGTAAAGAACCGTGCAAAAACACAAATATCTCAGATAGATACTGACTTTTATTCACAATTTCAATTTGTGCTGTATTGGCCATTCTCAAAGAGAATGTTACACCCCTGCACCACGGTGAGGTTACAGCATGCGCAGGGGTCAATCCCAATCAGTAACATAGTATAGTAACACGTATTTCTGTTCAATAACACTGTGACGTCACGTCAATTCTAATAAATTACAAGAGCCATAGTAACACGTATAACTGGCAGGTAACACTGTGACGTCACGCCAGTCCAGTCCGGCAAGATATGTTATATCCATTGAGTAAGAAGGCAAACGAGGGTGCGAAAAGTTACTTGTCGATCTTGGCACAAACACTACAAGAAACTAGTTGTTTTCGACAGTTGTATCGGGTGTCTTCTTGCTATTCTATGAATTGGTCGAAAACTTACACGTGTTGTTTTTTTAAACATTTTGTTTCATTAAAAACATATTTCGTTCCATATATGCACACACACACACACACACACACACACAAACACACGCGCGCGCGCATACACACACAAACACAAGGATTGAGGTTATCCAACTCAAAGACCCTCTCTTAATTAAAAGCCATCGGACTACAAGCGCTTGTTCTCTCTCTCTCTCTCTCTCTCTCTCTCTCTCTCTCTCTCTCTCTCTCTCTCTCTCTCTCTCTCTCTCTCTCTCTCTCTCTCTCTCTCTCTCTCTCTCTCTCGCTGCACTTGAGAGGTTCAGGGTATCTACGGTTACCGCACACTTCAGTCAATTGGAAAAAAACAAAGCTTGGTTCGATGTATATTGTGTATTGTGAAGGTCAATCATCTGTTCCTCCATCACTCATTCGTCACATTTCAAAACAACAATTTATCATTCCAGGACATGAATAGAATAAAAAACTGGAAACCGCAGCCATCATCTGGATCTTGCTTCCCTGGTGACGCGCAGCTGCTCCTTCACAACGGCAATATGGTAGATATGAAGGACCTTAGAACTGGACAAAGAGTATTAACAGGTAAATTAATGAACTATTACTTCTGATACTATAATAACAAGGAAGTACAAAGGAAGCACTTCGGAACTGGACATAGAGTATTAACAGGTAAATTAACTGTTATTTCTATATAACTGGACAAAGATCAGTAGCAGGTAAATTAAATGCTTAGGTTTTTTTTTTAATATATCAGTGGCAAAGTAGAAGAAAGGAAGGATCTTAGAACTGGAGAAAGAGTGAACGGATAAATACTTATTATTTTAATACTGCCAAGATAGAGTAGAAGAAAGGAAGGACCTTAGAACTGGAGAAAGAGTGAATGGATAAAGACCTTCTATTTTAATACTGCCAAGATAGAGTAGAAGAAAGGAAGGACCTTAGAACTGGAGAAAGAGTGAATGGATAAAGACCTTCTATTTTAATACTGCCATGGCAAGGTAGAAGAAAGGAAGGATATTAGAACTGGAGAAAGACTAAACGGATAAAGACCTTCTATTTTAATACTGCCAAGACAAAAAGTAGAAGAAAGGAAGGATATTAGAACTGGAGAAAGAGTGAATGGATAAATACATACTATTTTAATACTGCCATTGCAAGATAGAAGAAAGGAAGGATCTTAGAACTGGAGAAAGACTAAACGGATAAAGACCTACTATTTTAATACTGCCAAGACAAAAAGTAGAAGAAAGGAAGGATCTTAGAACTGGAGAAAGACTAAACGGATAAAGACCTACTATTTTAATACTGCCAAGACAAAAAGTAGAAGAAAGGAAGGATCTTAGAACTGGAGAAAGAGTGAACAGATAAAGACCTACTATATTAATACTGCCACGGCAATGTAGAAGAAAGGAAGGATCTTAGAACTGGAGAAAGACTAAACGGATAAAGACCTACTATTTTAATACTGCCAAGACAAAAAGTAGAAGAAAGGAAGGATCTTAGAACTGGAGAAAGAGTGAACAGATAAAGACCTACTATTGTAATACTGCCACGGCAATGTAGAAGAAAGAAAGGACCTCAGAGTTGGACAAATGGAATCATCTGGAAAGTAGTATAAACAGGTGTATCAAGTATTATTTCTAATAAAACAACGACGAAGTAATAGCATTGCCACTATGACACACTTTTTCCTAATAATACAATGGCAGGGTAGTAGAAATGAACGACGTGGTTGTTTAGAGCTAGACAAAGGTGTTTTGCAGGTAGACCACGTGGCATTAAACCTTCAACAATTTCACCATCTACATCATAACCAGGACTGAACAGTGTCACCGTCGTCGATTTCGTTACCACTATCATCACTATGCCAAGAGTTTACAATGAAATGCCAATCATTTGGATAACGATGATGATCATAGCATCATCATCACCACTACGACACACTTGATCGCCGACATCAGAACTGAACTAAGTCATCACCACCATCAGCATCTACATTATCATCGTCACCACCACCAACAACATACAGACTGATGGATGTAAATAATATCATCATCATCATCATCATCATCATCATCTACCTTATTATCATCGTCATCATCTACATTATCATAACATATGGATTGAATAATGTCATCATCATCACCAACATAAGGACTGAACAGTATCATCATCATCACCAACATAAGAACTAAACAATATCATCATCATCACCAACATAAGGACTGAACAGTATCATCATCATCACCAACATAATGCCTGAACAATGTCAAAGTCATGATCACCAACATAAGTACTGAGCAATATCATCAACAGCATCACCAACATAAGGACTGAACAATATCATCATCATCACCAACATAAGGACTGGACAATATCATCATCAACACCACCAACACAAGGACTGAACAATATCATCATCACCACCAACATAAGGATTGAACAATAGCATCATCATTATCACCAACATAAGGACTGAACAATAGCATTACCAATACCACTAACATTACGACTGAACAATATCATCAACATCATCACTAACATAAGGCCTGAACAATGTCAAAGTCATGATCACCAACATAAGTACTGAGCAATATCATCAACAGCATCACCAACATAAGGACTGAACAATATCATCATCATCACCAACATAAGGACTGGACAATATCATCATTGCCACCAACATAATAACTGATCAATATCATTATCGTCAAGGACTGAGCAATATCATCATCATCACCACCAACATAAGGACTGAACAATATCATCATTATCACCACTAGCATAAGAACTGAAAAACATCATCACCACCATCATCAAGATAAGGACTGAACAATGCCATCATCCTTACTACCAACATACAAATTGAACATTATCATCATCATCACCACCAACACAAGGACTGAACAATAGCATCATCACCACCAACATATGGATTGAACAATAGCATCATCATTATCACCAACATAAGGACTGAACAATAGCATCACCAATACCACTAACATAACGACTGAACAATATCGTCAACATCATCACTGACATAAGCACTGAACAATATCAACATCATTACACATGTACCAACATAAGGATTGAACAATATCAGCATCATCACCAACATAAGGACTGAACAATGTGAACATAATCACCAACATAACGACTGAACAATGTCATCATTATCTTCGCCATTATCAGGACTTCCTACAGTAAAATATCTGACGTGTGTGTCGACAAATCGTTATGAAATTCTTCTTTCAAAATATTGTATTGCAGTACAAGCTGGTCGGCGTGTCTTCTCTGAAGTGAAAACCTTCATAAAGCGGCACCCCCACCAGAATACTACCTACCGGACACTGCTTACAGAACAGGGGAATCACGTGACGATGTCAGATAACCATTTGATCTTTGCCTCGGTGACGAACACGTCTGCCAAAATGGAATCTAGGTACATCCATTATTCCTTCTATCATTTCATTTTAAAGGGACTTTTTCATTATCACCACCAGCATGAGGATTGCTGCACTTTTTAAGCTGATGTTTATTAAAAGAGACGTTTTAACGATTGTAATTCCACACTGGCTGTGTGTGTGTGTGTGTGTGTGTGTGTGTGTGTGTGTGTGTGTGTGTGTGTGTGTGTGTGTCTGTGTGGGTGGAAGGAGGGGGATAAATAAACAAATAACCTGCCACAGTATTAAAGTCTTCTAGATCTGGACTGAAATGACATTTTAAACATTTTTTTTTTTTTTTTTTTTTTTTTTTGGGGGGGGGGGGGGGGGGAGAGGCTGAAAGGTCGAAAACAAATGTCTTGTTGTTATTACTATGTTATATAATCATAAAGAAGATCCATCAAATATTTAAATTTTCTAACGTAGCTTCTGTATATGGATTGTAGTATTCGTATTTGTGTATCATTGGTTTTCAGATTTGCGATGTCTGTGAAACCAGGTGATTACATTTTCACAACAAAATCCTGCAAACAAGATCTGTGCCCAGAGCGAGTAGTGAACGTATCGCTTAGCATGAAACAAGGTAAACATAAAATAATGAAACAAAATTAACATGCCTGCCATGGACGCCAACTGCACAGAAAAAAAAAAAAAAAAGCTAAAAAAACCTAGAACCTTCTTTGTTGAATAATAACCATGTGCTCACCGTATATGGTCCGTTTCAATAGTTCCACTGACACAAACTTGAAGCGAGCGCTCTACCAACTGAGCTAGGTACTTATCGATTTTATAGTACTCAGTAAAAAAAAACGAAAACAACAACAAGATTTTATACTACTCAATGTGTTTTTCCGTACATACTTTTTAAGATACTTACGAATTTACAGTTAACTTATTCTTCAGGAAGAAATCCATTTCGGCAGTGATAATTTCAATAGATAGTGTGACTTTGAAGAACGAGTCAACACCACGGAGTAGCCTATCAAATTTCTTTAAATTGGTATCTCACATACGTGAGTTCCTACATCGCTGCGAAGTGAAAATATCGCAGGACATTCTAGGCAATATATAGCGTGTATTGTATTTATTACTGGACTGACTTGTATCGTTTATT
>NC_054703.1:7085555-7099582 GCF_016097555.1 Gigantopelta aegis
GTCCCACCGACGGCGATCGATCCCACAACAGTGCATTAGAGGAACTGTTTACCACTGAACTACTATACGTCCCGTCCCTTGATCTATAGCAAGTATTTACTCTTCAAAGAGGTCTATAGGAACTCTTCACTGTTAAAACGATTTATAGGACGTCTGCACTCGTAATAATGTTAAATGACATTCAACATTATTATTATGACGTCATTGTCATTAGCTAAGCATAACTGAAGGAAGGAAAAAACACTTGTTAATGTATCTCTCACTCTCTCTGTCTCGCTCTCTCTGTCTGTGTCTCCTCTCTCTCTCTCTCTCTCTCTCTCTCTCTCTCTCTCTCTCTCTCTCTCTCTCTCTCTCTCTCTCTCTCTCTCTCTCTCTCTCTCTCTGTACACACACACACACACACACATATACACACACACACATTATTTTTAAAGTTCCATATTAAACATTTCTGTAAAATGTTTACAGCGCCTTGAAATATATTTCTTTAAAATAATTACTTTTCCATGTACATGTACAATAGTTCTGACCCCCCGTTGCACAAAAGAATCGTAGCAAAGATTAATTGCAGTAACCAGATTGGTTTTACGGTCGGCACACGTAAACGTTACAGCCATTCCACAAAACTAGGGGATCTAGGGGGGCCAGTTATAATTTGTGAAAACAACCTTACGGTAGTGATAATTGCTCGTTTAACGATTGAGATCTTCTGTGCGAAGAATTGCGAACTGAAGTACGGTCGGAAATAGAATAAAAATGATTTTCGTCGATTATTTCTTACATATTAAACAGACAAGTACATTTTATGTAAATATATATTTAATGATCGTCTACCTAATTTAGCATTGACTTGTTTTGGCTCTCATTGATGTACAAGGTGGTGTTTACTCTTGAAATTAAAAGAAACTATAACAAATTTTGATCAACATGTGTCAATTTCATTCCTGTTCCAATATGTGAGGGACTGTTTGTAATGACAGTTCACCCCTATCACTCTCCAAAACAAATATTTGTAAACATTTATATGTAAAATTTGAGCAAAACTGTCAAAAACCATTTTGAGTTTGTGATCTATTATACTGGTATTAAAGGTGCTATCCCAAAGTTGCATAATGAGAGCTATTGCAAATCATGTTTTTATTAATTTTTGCTTTAACATTTAAAAACTACACCTTTAATTATATGGCCATAAATAATTATAGGAAATAATTTTATCTACTACTAGAATATAAATTTTATTGGAGAATCTTTATCACAAACAGATGCTAACATAATTATAGTATAGCACCTTTAAGTGGTTGCAAGATTGTGTAAATTTCTAATGTACTTATATTGAATATATATTCATTAAATATGCTGGTCATAATTAATAATTTATGCTGCAATTCAAACTAATCAGTTAACTAGCAGTTTTAAATTAAAAGTTTGTTTAAAGGTAAATGAAATTGACACATATCGATCAAAATGTGTTATAGTCTGTTTCAATAAAGGTCACACATCTCTTGTTTACTGACATCTTTATTTTAATTTCAAGAGTAAACACCACCTTGTACATCAATGCGAGCAGAAACAAGTGTATGCTAAATTAGGTAGAGTATCATTAAATAGGTATTTACAAAATATGTACTTGTCTGTTTGATATGAAAGAAATTATTGAAGAAAATCATGTTTATTCTATTTCCGACACTACTATAGTTTTATAATACTTTAATTTCGGACTATTTGAAAGAGTTTAAATGTATTCAATGGTATCGGATATCAAAAATATTTATCATAATCAATGTTAATTTTCTTCATTCTAATCTATCTATCTGCCTGTCTGCCTGCCTGCCTGCCTGTCTGTCTGTCTGTCTGTCTATCTATCTATCTATCTATCTATATATATCTATCTATCTATCCTCTCTCCCGAAACAAACACACACGAGCGCGCGCACACACACACACACACACACACACACACACACACACACACACACAAACACACTTTACAGCCGTTCCCCAAAACAACTTTAAGATAGTCATAAGTGCTCGTTTGACGAGTGAGATCTCCTATGCGAATAAGTGCGAATTAGTTGTATAATACATTAGTAAACGTTACAGCCATTCCACAAAACTAGGGGATCTATGGGGGGCCAGTTATTATTTTTGAAAACAACCTTACCGTAGTGGTAAGTGCTCCTTTAACGATTGAGATCTTCTATGCAAAGAATTGCGAACTACTTTTAAAACACTTTCATTTCGGACTATTTGAAACAGCTTAAATGTATTCAGTGGTATCGGATATCAAAAATATTTCTCATAATAAATGTTAATTTTCTTCATTCTAATCTATCTATCTGTCTATCTATCTATCTATCTATCTATCCTCTCTCCCTATCTCTCTCCAGAAACAAACACATGCGCGTGCACACACACACACACACACACACACACACACACACACACACACACACACACACACACACACACACATACACACACACTTTACAGCCGTTCCCCAAAACAACTTTACGGTAGTCGTTAGAGCTCGTTTGACGATTGAGATCTTCTATGCGAATAAGTGCGAATTAATTTTATAATACATTAGTTTCCGACTATATGAAACATATTGGATGTATTCAATTGTGTCGAATATCCAAAAGGAAGCTTTGCCAGTTTATTTCCTAAGCGATTATTGCCGAATGCATAAGAGATCAGAGTTATCTCCGATATTTTCGTGTGAAGGTCGTGTGGTCTAGAGTGTTTTTCATCGAACGTCGAGTTTTGTAAAATCTACTTCCTGTATATGATATCCATTTTTACCAAAAGGGTTAGTATGCTTCTTATAAAATGGCCAAATGATCATCTGTTATTTGACAGCTACGTTAATGGCTTACAACTGCACCGTACCAACTGTACTATAGGTATCCAGAAAAGTTTATGTCACTTCTTCTGGTGCGTAGTAGAAGAGGCAGTCCTCCTACAGACGGAGTTCGAACAATATATCGTGATAACAATAAGCTGCCATATATATTAGGTCTGCCACGTAATGTTAAAGTTTGGTCACCTTAACGACGCAACTAGAACACATTCAATAATTATTCATGGCTTTGGATGTCAATTGTTAAATTATTTTGAGAGCCTTTGAGACAAAAGGCGCTACATTATTTCCATTAGTAGCACCGAATCTTTTATATGCGCCATCCCAGAGAGAAGATTGGGCCCACCGACGGCGACCGATCCCACAACAACAGTGCATTAGAGGAACGGTTTACCACTGAAGTACTATACGTCCCGTCCCTTGATCTATATGAAGTCTTTACTCTTCAAAGAGGTCTATAGGAAATCTTCACTGTTAAAACGATTTATAGGAAGTCTGCACTCGTAATAATGTTAAATGCCATTCAAGATTATTATTATGACGTCAGTGTCATTAGCTAAGCATAATTAAAGGAATGAAAAAACACTTGTCAATGAGTCTCTCTCTCTCTCTCTCTCTCTCTCTCTCTCTCTCTCTCTCTCTCTCTCTCTCTCTCTCTCTCTCTCTCTCTCTCTCTCTCTCTCTCTCTCTCTCTCAGAGTGTGTGGTTGGACATGTGGTGAGTTTTGTATACAAATTGACATGCAACGTCACACGCGGGATAGTAAGTTATATGCAATGTGATAAATATTCATTATGCAACTCGCACACGATGAGGTTTGTTCACAAACATGCATGCAACGTGTCAGTCCAATACGGCTCAAACGCGAGATTGTAAGTGATATGTAACGTGATAAATATTCATTATGCAGCTCGCACATGATCAAAACAGGAACGGTCTGTGTGGAAATAAATTAGAAGGACCAAAACAGCGACATAGCTAAACTGGTTATTATTTTCTTTTAGACAATAATACTATAATACAGGTAAACTAGGTATTACTTACTTTAAAACACTAACATTACAATACAGGTAGACTGGTTATTACTTACTTTAAAACACTAACATTATAATAGAGGTAAACTGGTTATTACTTACTCTAAAACACTAACACTATAATACAGGTAAACTGCATATTACTTACTCTAAAACACTAACATTATAATACAGGTAAACTAGTTATTACTTACTCAAAAACACTAACACTATAATACAGGTAAACTGGTTATTACTTACTTCAAAACACTAACACTATAATACAGGTAAACTGGTTACTACTTACTTAAAAACACTAACACTATAATACAGGTAAACTGGTTACTACTTACTTAAAAACACTAACACTATAATACAGGTAAACTGGTTATTACTTACTTTAAAACACTAACACTATAATACAGGTACACTGGTTATTACTTACTTAAAAACACTAACACTATAATACAGGTACACTGGTTATTATTTGCTTTAAAACATTAATACTACAATACAAGTAAACTGGTGATTACATACCTAGAAAACACTTACACTATAATACAGGTAAACTGGTTATTACTTACTATACACTAACACTATAATACAGGTAAACTGGTTATTACTTACTTTACACTAACACTATAATACGGGTAAACTGATTATTACTTACTTTACACTAACACTATAATACAGGTAAACTGGTTATTACTTACTTTACACTAACACTATAATACAGGTAAACTGATTATTACATACTTAGAAACACTAACACTATAATACAGGTAAACTGGTTATTACATACTTAGAAACACTAACACTATAACACAGGTTAACTGGTTATTCTTTACTTTACACTAAGACTATAATACAGGTTAACTGGTTATTACTTACTTTAAACACTTGCGTTACAAACTTTGTGGTTGCATCCAGGAATATTTATCACAACAGATCTCTCTCTGTCTCTCTCTCTCTCTCTCTCTCTCTCTCTCTCTCTCTCTCTCTCTCTCTCTCTCTCTCTCTCTCTCTCTCTCTCTCTCTCTCTCTCTCTCTCTCTCTGTGGTGAGTTTTGTTTACAAATTGACATGCAACATCACACGCGGGATAGTAAGTGGTATGCAATGTGATAAATATTTATTATGCAGCTCGCACATGATGAGTTTTGTTCACAAAAATGCATGCAACGTGCCAGTTCAATACAGGTGAAAGGCGAGATAATAAGTGATATGCTACGTGATAAATATTCATTATGCAGCTAGCACATGATCAAAACAGGCACGGTTTGTGTGGAAATAAATTAGAAGGACCAAAACAGCGACACAGGTGAACTGGTTATTATTTACTTTAAAACACTAATAATATAATACAGGAAAAATAGTTATTACTTACTTTAAAACATTGACACTATAGTACAGGTAAACTGGTTATTACTTACTTAAAAACACTAATATTATAATACAGGTAAACTGGTTATTACTTACTTAAAAACACTAACACTGTAACACAGGTCAACTGGTTATTACTTGCGTTAAAACATTAATACTATAATATAGGTAAACTGGTTATTACTTGAAAACACTAGCATTATAATACACAAAAAAATGTTTTTATTCGGTTTGAAACTCTAACATTGTAATAGAGGTAAACTCGTTACTAGTTTTGTAAAACAGTGACATTGCAATAGAGGTAAACTGTTTACTAGTTCAGTAAAACACTTACATTGCAATAGAGTTAAACTGGTTACTAGTTCTGTAAAACACTGACATGGCAATAGAGGTAAACTGGTTACTAGTTCTGTAAAACACTGACATTGCAATAGAGGTAAACTGGTCACTAGTTCTGTAAAACACTGACATTACAATCCATGTAAACTGGTTATTGATAACTTTAAAACACTAACATTGCAATAGGGGTAAACTGGTTACTTGTTCTGGAAAACATTGACATTGCAATAGAGGTAAACTGGTTACTAGTGCTGTACAACACTGACAATGCAATAGAGGTAAACTGGTTACTAGTTCTGTAAAACACTGACATTGCAATAGAGGTAAACTGGTTACTAGTTCTGGAAAACTCTAACATTGCAATAGAGGTAAACTGGTTACTAGTTCTGTACAACACTGACATTGCAGTAGAGATAAACTGGTTACTAGTTCTGTAAAACACTGACATTGCAATCCAGGAAAACGGGTTATTGATAACTTTAAAACACTGACATTGCAATCCAGGTAAACTGGTTATTGATAACTTTAAAACACTGACATTACAATCCATGTAAACTGGTTATTGATAACTTTAAAACACTAACATTGCAATAGGGGTAAACTGGTTACTTGTTCTGGAAAACATTGACATTGCAATAGAGGTAAACTGGTTACTAGTGCTGTACAACACTGACAATGCAATAGAGGTAAACTGGTTACTAGTTCTGTAAAACACTGACATTGCAATAGAGGTAAACTGGTTACTAGTTCTGGAAAACTCTAACATTGCAATAGAGGTAAACTGGTTACTAGTTCTGTACAACACTGACATTGCAGTAGAGATAAACTGGTTACTAGTTCTGTAAAACACTGACATTGCAATCCAGGAAAACGGGTTATTGATAACTTTAAAACACTGACATTACAATCCATGTAAACTGGTTATTGATAACTTTCAAACTCTGACATTGCAATAGAGGTAAACTGGTTACTAATTCTGTAAAACACTGACATTGCAATCCAGGTAAACTGGTTATTGATAATTTTAAAACACTGACATTGCAATCCAGGTAAACTGGTTATTGATAACTTTAAAACACTGACATTACAATCCATGTAAACTGGTTATTGATAACTTTAAAACACTGACATTACAATCCATGTAAACTGGTTATTGATAACTTTAAAACACTAACATTACAATGCAAGTTAATTGATTATTATTATTTGCTTTAAAACACCGACGTTACCATGCATGCAAATTGATTATTACTACCTTTAAAACACTAACAACACACTAACAGTTAAAATGGTTATTGCTTACTTTGAAAAGCCAACACTAGAATACAGGTAAAGTGGATAGTATTAACTTTAAAACACTAACATTACAATAAGGTAAACTCTTTATTACTAACTTTGGAAACACTGACGTCACAATAAATATAAATTCTGATTATTATATTGCTTTCGATTATCATATTGAATTGGTATTATATGTATTTCAATTGTGTTCTTAAATCCGTTGATTACACTAGTCCAGAAATTACGCACACATTAGACCAGCAGGAACAAAGTTCATTTCATATTATACAGTATATGCAATGCGCTATCACCTGATTGTGCATAACTAACTAGGGGAGCTAACTCTATTAGCGACTGTCATTATCAGACAATAGTTTGAGATTGATATTGTGTTATTAAAACTTTCATTATAAAACGTATCTTGTTCATTTTGCATTGATACGTTTTCGTTTTGTTTAGTGCTACGACTTAATTTAGCGCATGGAACAAACCTGATAAATATGAGTATAGTTTATCATTAAATAGTCAAATAAATTGTTTTTAGCTATCTTTGTTAGAATAAAATAATAATTTATTTAGCAAATTGATGAGGGAAAGAGTACACCCTATGTGGTGGACATTTCACCCCTGGGACTCGTCAAATCTCGTCTCCTGTCAATGGATTGTTTTAGCCTTCAAACCGAGTGCTTGACAGTATAGGCGGGTACCACAGGATACGCTGACCTTTCGCAAACACCTGGTATCATCACTGTTTTTAGTTATTGATGACTGCATGCCATTAAGCTGCATATATTCCATTGCACTCTATCCTGTGCAAGTTTGGGTTTTGTAAGCAAGTCTTTGGAGTGGAAGTCATCCTACGGGCGGTGCAGGAATGATGAACAATGTTACCTATATCGTAGGGGATTGGCGATCCTTCCAAGGATGCGCCTCAGAAAGTGGATCATGGAAGCAATGTTCACATTTCCCAACACCCTTTCGACTTTTTCTTTTGTGTAGAAATATGATTTTGATAATGCAATACGGTTTTGTCGTTCAGACTTCACCGCATAGATCTTGTTTCAGACAAGAAACTGCAGATGATCTTTATGACGAATGTTAACAGTGGTTATAAAGAAAAGGAATGCAAGTAATAACTATTTGACGTCATCAGGTTAGAGTTAGGGCGAATCTGTTCTGCAGTTCCATTAGAACAAACTTTGTGTTATTGTTATTTGACGACACCATGTCATCAGGTTAGAGTTAGGGCGAATCTGTTCTGCAGTTCCATTAGAACAAACTTTGTGTTATTGTTATTTGACGACACCATGTCATCAGGTTAGAGTTAGGGCGAATCTGTTCTGCAGTTTCATTAGAACAAACTTTGTGTTATTGTTATTTGACGACACCATGTCATCAGGTTAGATTTAGGGCGAATCTGTTCTGCAGTTCCATTAGAACAAACTTTGTGTTATTGTTATTTTAGACTGTTCAGATTTGTTTCCAAATATTAGAAAACGTGTCGTGTTTAAGTGTAAAGACTGTTTCAAGTTATCTTTAAATATGAAATAAAAAGTAAAATATCCTGTCTGATTTTTCAGAATGAAAATCACTTGGTTTGTGGTGGTGCTGTGTGTTGGACTGGCACTTTGCGGTAGGTCATCTACTCAAACATAATTATACACCAAAACCTGTGGTATGTACTGCTTTGTCTCAATGAGTGGCCTATGTGACAGCAGCGAATTTCCTGGGGTTTTTCCGTCAAACGCTAGTGCTGCAATGATAAACCGGTATACCTCGATAATTGATCAGCTCAATACGAACCGCGGTACAGTTTTGCGTATCGCGATTTTTACACGCTATTTTTTTTATTATATCTTATTTGGCTTGAAATAGGCAAACAAACAACGAAAGAAACCAAAACCCCATCATTTTGTTAATTGGTGATGACAGGAAATGTAAAAATCACGTCAAGCGTAGTCGGCTTACTTGTTGGTATACGAAGGGATAGGTCGGTTATACTTGGTTCTAACTTCAAACAAAATGTGTCCAATAAAAATAAAGAAATAAATCAACAAGTGAGAATCGCACTTCGCTGTGTTTCCCTGAACTCGGAATACTTTGGCCGATCGTTCAAAACACTTCGGCCGATAACCTCTGGTTCGGTCGATCTGCCGAAACATTGCGACTCAATACGTATATGCCCGTGTCAATCGAGCAGCAACGGAAAAGCCCGATAGTAAGTATTTTCGAATGCGACAATTTATAAATAGCTTGACACCATCACACCGGTGTTCTAGTAGACTAGTACTGTTTTAAAAAATAAAAATGGCCAAGAAGACCATTATGCTAGTAATAAATGTCGTGGTTTATATGATCATTTAGGTCTATGATGGAATCAATATTACAAATATTTCGATTTGTATACTATGTATTACTTATTTAACTCAAACTAGCTATGTTAAGTTTTATGCACGAAAAACGCGTGCAACAATTATTTAGCAACTGACCATCAAAGAAATGCCGACGTGTTGTTTATGATGATGCGTTTAGCCTGACAGCCGAAACTAATAAAAATCATTAAAACAATTATGCAATATGCTTTCATTAAAACCCCCATAAATATTAAATTTAAATAATATCAACTATATTGCAATACATAGTGCAATACGGTTTCTTATATAGCAATATATCGCAATACGGTTTTGACCATAGCGTTGCACGCTAATATTAATACTCTATATTGCATATTTAAAACTTCTTTTTTTAAACTTAGCACATTAAAAATGTCGGTTTTAGTTTGTCTAGAGTCACTGTCTGCTTACAATAAAGAGGAAAGGATTATAATGTTTATCTAAATGCAATACATTTTAAACGTCAGTTGTTTTGAGATTGACATATATATTTAATTTGATACTTTGTTGAGAGAAAACTAAAGCGGAAACCCGCAGAAAGAAAATGTGTTAAGTTTAGGGTTAGGGTTAAGAAAATCATACAGTAATGATAAGAGTAATTAATTTTGTTAAAATGTTAAATTTAAAAAACAAAATTGCAAAAATAATCTGGGTATTGCACCATACCCACTTTACCATCTGGCAGAAACCCTGACACGTGTGTGTGTGTGTGTGTGTGTGTGTGTGTGTGTGTGTGTGTGTATAACTATACATATACATGTATACACACACACCGATAGATATCTAGATAGATATCTAGTTTAACGTGCCCATATACCACTAGGGTTTCGAACACGCCCATCCCGTTGATATTTCATTTTGACGTCGTCTACTTTGATATTGAAAACGTGACGTCATAAATACTGCATTTTTACAAGATATAATTAAGTTTTTTTAAGGATATTACCTATTATTTACCAAAAAATAAGAAACACTTTTTGGGGGGATATATATATATATATATATTAGAGCTGTAACGAATACACTAAGTGCCGAATACGATACGTATCACGGATATAGGGTCTGAATACGAATAAATATTCACGAATACCAATAATTGCAGTAAATCTACCAATACTGTACTACTGACTTTCTGAATGAAGCAACCCACGAGTGAACAAAAATCAAAAATGGCATTTAAATAATAGGATGTGTTTAACATTAAACTATGAAATGTGAGATGTAGGATATTAAATAGTTAAATGTCAGTTATAAAACCTAAATTATAATAAAAACAAAAATAACGAGACGCAAAAACAAAACAAGCATGTAAACATCGTCTAGTGAAAAAGAGAATCTTTAGGCAGTGATCACATCTTCTGCTAACTCTAACCCTCTCCAAAACAGAAATAAAATTATTCTTTGAACATTTCACTATCATTAAAATCTTAGAAACATATTGAAATATAGAGGTGCGTGAATGTTTTTGGACGGTGTTGTTTTTCTTTAATTTCCTTTTTTTTCCAAATAAGAATTTGACTGCTTTTACTTTTTCCAAATTGAGCTCATAATCTCTTTAAAAATAGTATTCCTTGTGTGTGATTTGTGTTTTTATGAAACTAACCCCTCAATTCCACACACCCACCAGTTTTGTTATTTTCATTGATTTTAATCAGCCATGTGATCGTTGTTGTTAATTTCAGCTTCTTGTTAAATGTTTGTTGTTGATTTCAACTTCTTGATGCTGGCTACACATTTCATTAGAACCATTCCATTTACATTGGTAACACTTGTTTGCGTACATTATGGATAATGAAATTGAAACTCACGGTGTATTTAAAATCGATCGAACGTTTTACTTTTTTGTGATGTCAGTCTTATAAATATAATATTATATCCCGTGATCATTGCAAACTTACTATATAATAATAATTAACCACAAGTACTGGTTTTCGATATCGAAAACATCGAGTGACTGACGTAATTTGGTCATCATGATGAGTACGTTGGGTAGTGGATAGTTGACTTAAAATACTTCACTGTATATATTCAGCTTACAAACTGTGGTCTTTCGAAATCCGTATAATAATAATAATAATAATAATAATAATAATAATAATAAATATTTAAAAAAAACACAAAACAAAACACGAATATATTCTGTTCTTTGGGTACCGAATAACGAATAGCTATCGCGTATGGCCTGTATTCCGTGCACCGAATACGTGAGTGAATTGTTGCATCTCTAATATATATATATATCGTCGTCTTAGGATTATAATGTTCTATGTGCCATTTACTCGTCACTGGAAAAACGATGTTAAAGTTTTAACCCGGTGGAACTTACATATGTAATATTTATCTGTGTGCGGTTTCGCAGCTGGGTATAAACTGTTTACCTAAATATTCTTATTCTAACCTGACACTGCTTCAAAACATCACATTCTCTGTAAAATTGTGAAATTTGATTTGGACTTAGAACAATACGACATACAATTTGACTGATTCTTTTAGAACTATAATGTTTTACAACATAGAACATATATTTAAGCGCATACAAATCATGTCAATACTTACAAACAAAGGCCATAGCATTTAAAGTACAATTGATGAGATAAAAAAAAAATTGAAACATATTTATATGCAAATTCTATTTAATAGATAACGGAACATAGTACAAGAGCTCGGTGTTCATTTTTATTTATATAAAGTCATAACAACAAAATGTATTTCTATGATGATTATTTCTGAGAAACATTTTATTTTCTGGTAACAATCATGCTGGCGCAAGTAACCTAATTAAAATGACATTAAAAACAACAAAAGGTAACAATCTTGACTTCAACAGATTATATTAATAAAATCAAGATTAAAATGGATCAAATGGTGATTAATAAAAAGGAAACGTTAGTGTGCACAAACAGGGTAGGTTTTTTTGTATTATTCACAACTCTTGTAACATTAATTTCAAATAATGTGAAAATGTATAAATAAGACAGATAATGCTATTTAATAGGGTGGTATGTTTTATGAGCTTTCCGTAACATGCTCTTTTGTGTTTACTGTTTGTATTTAGAACAAATTATAAAATGTAATGTTGAAGGAAGTTAAATAATGTTCATGGTAATCTTCATGGTAACGTTGACAAATATTATAGATATAATGTTCTATCTCCATAATAAAATGAAGTAAAATAATGTTTTCCAACAATAGAATTCATTGAAATTTAAATGTCATTGATGTTTTTAAATGTGTTTAAGAAAAGACATCAAATATGCCATTCAATGGCCATGCTGATTTTGATATACACATCTAGTCACGTGACTGACATTGAGAAAACTGATTGATCAAAGGACATAAAACATTAAAGTACTGATCGTTTTGTCATTTTTGGACATAAAGCAAAAACGAATTGGCAATAACTTACTTTTAGTTATTTTTAGCTAAATGATCTCTTAAATAAGGAGACAGAAATCTTTATTACCACAAAATGGTATATGGAACTCATTTTTTGAAGAAAAAAAGGACTTATATATCGTCGTCCTAGGATTATAATGTTCTAAGTCCCTTTTTCTTCGTTCTAACCTAGAACCGGGATTGAACAGAAGATCTTCAAATAGTGGGAAGGAAAATATGCCTAGAAGGTAAGTATAATTATTTGAAGAAGCATATTATCCGTAACACACTTCAGTATTCAATCCGAATGGCTCCAGGGACATTGTGTCAGCAATTCACGTCTTTGTGTGTATTGTACATTGACGTTTTTCGGATACACTAAACTGTTCAAGCGATGACGTGGCTTGTGACCCATCCCTCCACAGACCAATCAACCCACCCCCAATCCATTCCCAGTTCGTTTTGAAGATCCCTGCTTAATGAGATTTTTAAATGTTTTCAATTCATCGTCGACATTATACAAAACTAAGTTGCGTGTCTAAGCATTTGTATCCCCTCCCTCCCCCCCCCACCCACTCCTCCCCTCAGTGCCGATCTCACCCTGTATCCCCCGTCCTTCACACCTCCCCTCAGTGCCAATATCACTCTATATCGCCTCCCGCTCCCACACACCTCCCCTCCGTGCCGATCTCATCTGTATTCCCCCTCCCCAACGCACCTCTCCTCCTCCTGCTGATCTCACTCTGTATCCCCCCTCCCCAACACACCTCTCCTCCTCCTGCTGATCTCACTCTGGAACACCCCAACCCAACACACTTCACCTGCTCCTGCTGATCTCACTCTGTATCCCCCCTCCCCAACACACCTCTCCTCCTCCTGCTGATCTCACTCTGTATCCCCCGTCCCCAACACACCTCTCCTCCACCTGCCGATCTCATTTGTATCCCCCCATCCCAACAGACCTCTCCTCCTCCTTCCGATCTCATCTGTATCCTCCCTCGCCAACACACCTCACCTCCTCCTGCTGATCTCACTCTGTATCCCCCCTCCCCAACACACCTCTCCTTCTCCTGCTGATCTCACTCTGTATCCCCCCTCCCCAACACACCTCTCCTCCTGTAATCACTCTGAATCCCCCCTCCCCAACACACCTCTCCTCCTCCTGCTGATCTCACTCTGTATCCCCCCCCTTCCCCAACACACCTCTCCTCCTCCTACCGATCTCATCTGTATCCCCCCTCCCCAACACACCTCTCCTCCTACTGCCGATCTCATCTGTATCCCCCCTCCCCAACACACCTCTTCTCCACCTGCCGATCTCATCTGTATCCCCCTCCTGTATCATCCCCCGATCCCAACACACCTCTCCTCCTCCTTCCGATCT
>NC_054703.1:7099782-7126236 GCF_016097555.1 Gigantopelta aegis
CCGCCTGTGGGAGCCAAATAAAGAGCCTTGCTGCTAATCGAAGAGTCCCTGTAGTGGCGAATGGGATTCCTCTCAAAAATCTGGTGGTCCTTAACCATATGTTACGCCATTAAACCGTAAATAATGGGGTTGGGCGTCGTTAAATAAACATTTCTTTTCCTTTTTTTTCTTCAGTTAGTGTTACCTTACTGTTTTTGCCCTAGTTTTTTTTTCTGCGGCTTTTATTTTGTTTACTTTTTTGAGTAATTTTCAATATACTTTAAATATATATTTTTATTTAGTTAAAGCTTTAAATTGTTTTTGCTAGTGGTTTTATTGCGATTTTATGTGCGTAGTTTTTTTTTTACATTTTTTTTTGTTTCCCTGGCGTGTTGTAACATATCGTGGCAAGGGTGTAACCTTCCTCTTTGAGAAATGGCCAATACAGGCATAATTGAATACAATTGAAAACATTTGAGTAAAAGTCAGTATCTATCTGTGTATCTTTTATTTTTGCACAGTTCTTTACACTGTTTTTATTTAAATCTTGAATTTTTATATTGATGTTGATCATCACTTTATTTGCATTACCATAGATTGACGCCCAATAGCCGATGTATTTTTCGTGCTGGGGTGTGGTTAAACATTAATTAATTCATTCATTTTATTTTTGTCGACAGATTTCCCTGATGAAGCCTGAACAGGCGAACATTTGGAATTAAAGAGGGATATATGACTTTTAAAGGAAGCTTCTGACTTTTTCTTTATATATAATATAAAAGTGTTTGCTCTACCGGATTCCCCGTGGTCGATGTACCTAAAAAAAGTGTCTTCGTACATGATTCTAGGTGCTTTTGTTCAAAAGTTAATTTTTCACGATGGAGCCGGCGGCCATCATGGATTTGGCCTTCTGGCGAAAAATGCCGGAATTTTAGGGAGGGACCTGGGGGCTAATTTGTTTTATAAAAGGGCCATAGAAAGTAAATCAATCGTCAAAACATGTTAGCCAGAGAATGGTCACGGATGTGCTATACTGGACCTAACTACGATACTCCACCAAAATGCGGCGTGCCGTCAGAGTACACTGACAGTGGTCTGAATTATTGACGTTCCTACACAAGAAAGTTGTTGTTTTTATATACACGTGTGTTTGATTGTTAGGTGGATTTTTATTTATTTATTTATGTTTGTTGGTTTCTTTATTTATTTTTTTTCTTTGTTTGGAGGTTTTTTCTGTTACTTGTTTGATGTTTTTGAGAGAGGGTGTTTTTTTGTTTTAAGGGTTTCCTTTTTTAACATATGTTTGTTTATGACGTGATCCCATGATCTTCTTGGATAACCCATGTTTTCATATTCTGAGAACCACGTCTACAGTTCGTATTGTAACTAGTTTTATGTAACCAGTGTAAACATGGCATGTTTACAATAAATATAGCCTTGCATTATATTGTATTGTATTGCATTTTAAATTTAATCTCGTTTCGTGCCGATCTGACATCCCCTATCTTTCAACTTCTATTCAAGGGCCATACCCTAGTTTGTAAACAGAAAGGCATATTTTTCACTATTAGCGCCGTTTTTTTATATAATAGATCAGTAATTACTAAAATGTTACTGTTTAGATTATCCATTTTCATACATCCGAAGCGTGTCTGGTAATCCTGTTTTGTTTTAATAGTGCAAACCACATGTTTCATGTTTTTTAAAAACGCACGTGTGTCTGAGAACCCCCCCCCCCCCCCCAAAAAAAAAAAAAAAAAAAAAAAAAAAAACAACAAACAAAGTAAAAACAACAAAAAAGAAAACAAAAACAAACAACGGTTATGGAGTCGAGTTCAAACTTTGTAAGGGTATTTTACTGTGTCAGGGTTACAGACTCTAGTTTCACTCTGTTGTAACTTTATCCACATGTGTTACACTTTTGTAGATTTAACTAAACATAAGTGTCCATTTTCACGCGGTGAAACTAGGGTCTGCGCCTTTAAAACAGGATAGCATATACTACGACTTTTGTTATATCAGTAGTGGTGCACTGGCTGGAACGACATCTTAGAGAACACCCTCTATATGTGTTCATTAGTACCAAGGACTCTTTTATATGCACCATCCCACAGACAAGAGTAGCACATATCACAGCCTTTGATATGCAAGTCGTGGTGCATTGGCTGGATTGGCATCTTAGAGATGAAACTCGCTACATTGTTTTCCATTAGTAGCACGCCATTTTATATGCACCGTCCCTGAAACGAGATATAGCCCAAAAGACCCACTGACGGGGATCGATCCTAGATCGACCGCGCACCAAGTAAGCGTTTTACTACCGAGCTACATCCCAATCGACCAATCTAATGTCGTCTAGGCGTTAAGTGACACATCTGTACAGGAAACGGCGTGGGAAGGTCGGAAGCACATTAAGCTAAGATGAAACCAATACCATTAATAAGATATCTTAATAGCAACCCTGACTACAAGACCAAACAGTAAAATCACAAGACATGAAAGAAATAGTACTTGCTGTTAAACACGAAGAGTATAAAAATATAGGGTATGCAGTTTAGGATATAATTAGTCTGATATTTGATGTAGAGTGAATTAGGAGAGCTGGTGTCGTCGCCATATTACGCTACCTTTACTGAGAGAGAGAGAGAGAGAGAGAGAGAGAGAGCGAGAGAGAGAGAGAGAGAGAGAGAGAGAGAGAGAGAGAGAGAGAGAGAGAGAGAGAGAGAGAGAGAGAGAGAGAGAGAGAGAGAGAGAGAGAGAGTGGGGGGGGGGGGGGGGGGAACACGCACCAAACAACAACATACAATGAAGGATAAAAGGAAGGAAATGTTTTATTTAACGACGCACTCAATGCATTTTATTTATCATTATATGTCGTGCGAAACCCGCTGTCACTACTTCATGGGTTACTATTTTCGATTAGCAGCAAGTGTTCTTTTATATGCACCATCCCAGACAGGATAGCACATACCACGCCTTTTTGATATGCCAGTCCAGGTGCACTAACTGATATTCTATATTCTGCAGACTTCCAACGAGAAGTCCCACATGTTGTTTGCAGTATAGGCTGTACTATACCAAATAAAACCCCATAGGAGACCATGTTAATGTTTGTATTATATCAGTACTGCAACCCCTACCTTAAGGTGTTAACTGAAGACAACACATTCCTTGGCTCATTTTCGGTATGACCAGATACTTTTACAAGGTTTTTTTGGCGAGATTTACATGCATATATGATACGTTCTTTAAACTATGGTTATGAACATGAAAGTTTGTCCGTAACACAAAAGCAGGGAATAATTATTTGTATCCCAAAAGAAGGAAAACCCAAATACTATTTTAAAAATTAGCGTCCTATATCTCTACTCAATGTTGATTATAAAATTGCATCTGCAGCCATTGCTAATCGAATTACAAGTATTTTAAGTGATATAATTACTGAAACACAATATGGTTTTATGAAAATTCGATACATTGGAGAATGTACTTGGTTAATTATGGATTTACTCGAAAAAACAGAGGACGAAGAAATTCCTGGAATTCTTCTTCTTTAAGATTTTGAAAAAAGCTTTTGATTCTTTAGAATGGTCTTTTATTAAACATGTTTTTCGGTTCATTGGTTTTGGTCCGTCCATTGCCCAGTGGTTCAATACTTTTTTATGGTGATGTTTCGAGTTGCATACTAAATAATGGACATTTGTCTCCTTTTTTCCCCCAATAGAAAGGGGGTCAGACAAGGCGACCCACTGTCACCATATCTATTCATAATAACAGTTGAAGTTTTAAGTGCAGCGTTAAAATACGACCCCAATATTAATGGAATTAAAATTAATAATACAGAATATCTTATCACGCAATATGCTGATGATACATCCCTTGTGTTGGACGACACGGAACAGTCACTGAATGGAGCACGTCTTTTAGTAAACAAATTCGCCGCCTGTTCTGGTCTGAGAGCAAATTTTGATAAAACACAAGCTATATGGATTGGGGCAAGACGGGGTTGTGGTATGGAATACAAGACAAATATAAAAATTATATGGAATCATGATGGGAAATTTAAACTTCTCGTTATTAAATACAATGTAAAACAAGTTGACAACTATTCTGAGAATGTTAGGGATAAATGTCAATCTTTTAAAACAACTCTTAAACGACTGGTCTTTCAGAAATATATCTATAATTGGAAAATCAACTGTAATAAAATCACTGGCATTACCAATTTTAATTCAAATCTTGACAGTCCTCCCAGATCCACCATTCCATTATTTAAAAGAATTACAGTCCACACTATTTAACTTTATATGGAATGGAAAAATTGATAAAGTTAAAATAAATGTGCTTATAAAGGAATATGAAAATGGTGGCCTGAAAATACTTCATATCATGTTTTTGTATTGTGCGTTAAAAATATCATGGTTAAAAAAACTCGTTGATCCTTTTAATTTATCTGCCTGGAAGAGCATCCTTGTAGATGACTTGGAGGATCTGGTAGAAGACAAAATTTTATTTTTACATAAGGACAGCTATAGGAAAGTAAAATCTAGATTAAATCAGTTTTGGCAGGATGTATTTTCATGTTGGGCTGAAGTTCAACAAAGCCCCACCACAACCCCACAAAATATTCTAGCTCAGCCTCTATTGTTTAATCCATGTATTAAAGTAAACAATAAGTCAGTTTTTTAAAATAATTATTGGTGTACAAAAAGCATCTATTTTGTTAATGATCTGATAAATAATCAAGGTATTTTTTTTTTAATTATGAGGATTTTTGTAGGTTTTATCAACTGAATGTAAATTATTTACAGTAGTATGGACTTTTGTATGCAATACCAAATGAATGGAAACACACACTAAGATTTAACAATTTTAATAAATTGGATAAAATACACAATTCGAATGTAAATCTTCTAAAAAAAACACTAGAAAGTAACAAAGCCATTTTACAAGCTTTTCATTGATAAAATAAACTTTTACATAATCTTTTCAGTTCAAAATTAATCACCGAATATACTATACTAACAGTAAACTGATGCAATGCACACTTTTTGAAACTGAATTATGTACTTTTTGTGGTGATACTAAAGAAACTCTAGTTCATTTAGTTGTTGAATGTCAGTATGTTAAAACTATTTGGTATTGCTTCCTAGATGACCTAAATGTCATACCTAAGGCCGCTGAGGTACTTCTTTTTGGTCTTTTTATTAATAGTCCAAATATTAATATTATCAATCTTTGTTTGCTTTTAATAAAATACTATATACATATTTGTAGAATGAAAAAAAACTCAGCCAAATTATATTTCATGTTTAGCTAACATACGTCGTTATAAGCAGATTGAATTGTATTCTTTTTATCTTTACCACCCGGAAGAAGCTAGTAAAATAAGAAAAAAGTGGCAATATCTTAGTAGAGTACTTCACATGTAATACATATATTCTTGTATTAATAACTGTGTGTTTTAACAGAAAATGTAACGTTCCATTATGTACTGTAATAATATGTGTTTTGAAGCTCCGAATAAAAATTTGAATAAAAAAAACAAAAACGTTTTACCCATATTAGGTTAACACGACTCATCAACAATGGCCCCACCCACCACTGAGTCCAACAACGGATAACGGAAAATTTGTAACGTGCCATCGAAAAACACGTTTGTTTGTTTGTTTTGTTTTTGTTTGTTTTGTTTGTTTTGTGTGGGTTTTTTTTTAAATTGGCATGCAACAGCATTTTTTGTCATTACCCGAAAGCACCGTGTTAAACAACTGCCCTTTTCTCCATTTATATCTATCCATGTTCATTGAATTGAAAGGAAGAGAAACATTTTAAGGTGTTCTACAGGTATGTTCTAATCTTTGTTTAGACTTTCAAATGTATTAGTCGGAAATATCTTACAATGCAGCAAACTCAGGAATGTCCCTTTAAACATTAATTCAATACTGGTCCTTGTTACTGCGTTGGATATTAGCAATACAATTTAAATTATTGATACATGTATCAAATAAGCTTAGATTGGCGTGTTGTGTCTTATTGTTGAGAGACCAGAGGCCATCGAACAATTGTTTCTCTGGGATACTGATAGAAATATCTGTTTGCGATAATTATTTGTGCATGTCTATTCATATTGTTAATATGTGTTTCTTTATTTTGTTGCAGGAATTGTCGATTATATGTCATTGAATGGTGTTGGACATGAAAAAGCCGAATTTAGAAAAACTAAAACTAATTTGAAATTTCCTGAACCCACATCAAATTGCAAATGATGTGCCAGATTTTAACATTGGTCATACGATGTCTTATTTGATAATACGAACGTATGACAAATACAATCCGTGTTGCGGATGTTAAAAATGTGCATGCATATTCATTGGAGCTATTCAGGCATAGGCATATTAAAAAAAGAAAAAAAAGAAATTAGCTGCATCTAAACAATAATAGCATGTGTACTTCAAGTCCATGTGTATACCAGAATACACAGAGATAATACGGTGTGAACTATGGGTGGTATTCAGTGTTTTCACAATGGACATGTACTATATATGCGAAAATGTGTATACCTTGGGTAGCTGCACTGAAGTAGCTGTTGCAAGGATAAAGTGGCATTCCTGAATTTGCTGCATTTTTTAATGTTATCGACTAACAGAGACGTTTTAACGATTGAAATTACATATTAAACATTAGTGGTTGTATATTAAATGTGATTTTGATCGTTGTAATATTTGTACTAGGTTAAATTTCATTTAATTTCCTAAAATGTTTTTTTTTCGTACATACATAATTGTTTGAAGACAAAATCCAGTTTGAGTTTTTTATAAATATCAAGACGACGAAAAAACAATGAATATACAGTCACTGATTTTCTAAACAAGAAAATATATTTAATATGCAAGTTTAACCGTAGAAATGTTTTATTAGTCGCAAACATCTTACAATGGAGCACACTCATGAGTGTCCCTTTAACGAAACAAACATTCATAACAAATAAAAACGTTCATATTCTTATGGCACATATTCTAATTATAAAATTTGACCGAGCTGAATCAACTGTATCCTTTAACACTAAGGTGTTGCCCCTACTGGGTGGTTAAGTGTTGCCCCTACTGGGTGGTTACGTTTTGTCCCCACTGCGTGGTTAAGGGGTTGCATTCTTTTGAAATTGGACACTCTCTTGATGCGCGGTTGGTCTGGGATCTGTACTCGTCGGAGGGCCCATTGACCTATGTTCTGTTCCAATCAGTGGTCCACGACTGGTACACCAAAGGCAATGGTATGTGTTATCCTGTATGTGGGATGGTGCATATAAAAGATCACATGCTGCTAATCGAAAAGAGTAGCCCATGAATTGGCGACAGCGGGTGTCCTCACTCAATATATGTGTGGTCCTTAACCATATGTCCGACACCATATATCCGTAAACAAAATGTGTTCAGTGCGTCGTTAAATAAGACATGTCCTTCCTTTAGTACCATGCTATATGACATTTAGCAGGATGACCACGACTGGTATATAAAATGCCGTGGTAATTGATGTCCTGTCTGTGGGGGAAGTGTATAAACAAGAAAGAAGAAAAAGAGTCGATGCTGCTAATGTAAAATAATAATAATAAACTTGTCAGTAGTTTCCTCTGAAGACCAAACGTCTGACATCCATTGGCCGATGATTAATACTATAGCAATATGATCTTGTAAAGAATGAATGCATTAATGTTTAATGACACCCCAGCAAAACAAAAAACAATTAAAACAATAATACACATCGGCTATTGGGTGTCATAAAAAGGTAAGTATATGGAAATATAATTTATACAATTATGTATAAACAAGGCATATCATGAATGTGTAGTGTCGTCACAAAAGTGTGTGGAAACCTATTTATGTATGTGTATTTACATGTAGTTTGTTAGTGTGTTATTAGTCTAAATGTGTTTCTATACACAGTGTAGCTGTAACGTTGAAGTACGTGACGGATTACATGTTGCTTTGTGTTTGTTTTTTGGCACGGGCGGCTCAATTCTATTACACGGGTATACCAGAGGCCGTGGTATGTTTTATCGTGTCTGTGAGATGGTGCATACAAACGATTCCTCGTTGCTAATAGAAAATAGTAGCCCATGAAGTGGCGACAGCGGGTTTCCTCTCTCAATATTTGTGTGGACCTAACAATATGCCTGACGCCATATAACCGTAAATAAAAAGTTTTGAGTGTGTCGTTAACTAAAACATTTCGGCTGCAAAAAATAATATGTCGATCAATTTTACCAAAGCGTTAATAAGAGCTACAAAATAGGCCTCGAATGCATGTGTAGCCAAAATGGTTGAAAGGCGACATAATCGTTTGACAGGTATAACCATTTTGTCGCCGGCGACAAAATGGACCGCACGTAAGTAAATCTGAAGTAGAGGAAATCACAACACAACCATCGAGATGGCCAACTTTCTGTTGTCAGTTGGTAGTTTGATAATAGCATTAACAAAATGTTAACTGGACGAAAAATGAAAGAGGGAAGGAAATGTTTTATTTAACGACACACTAAACACATTTTATTTACGGTTATATGGTTAAGGACCATACATATATTAAGAGGAAACCCGCTGTCGCCACTGCATGGGCTACTCTTTTCGATTAGCAGCAAGGGATCTTTTATATGCACCATCCCACAGACAGGATAGCACATACCGCGGTCTTTGATATACCAGTCGTGGTGCACTGGCTGGAGCGAGATATAGCCCAATGGGTCCACAGACGGGGATCGATCCCAGACCGACCGCGCAGCAAGCGAGCGCTGTACCACTGGACTACGTCTCGCTTCCCCCCCCCCCCCCCCCCCCCGCCCGGAAAAGAGAAATATAGCTTATTTGGTTTGGATTCCTTAGCTTAATTCATATTGACAAACTCCGACAACAGCGCACCCGTCGTAAGACTGAAGTAGGGGAAATCACAACACCACCATAGAGTTGGCCAACTTTCTGCTGGCATTAAAAAACAACAACAACAAAAAAAAAAAAATGTCAGCTCTTTAGCTGTACGAAAAACAGAAATATATCTTTTTTTTAATTGGGTTTCCAGAGCTTAATACATATTAACAAACTCCAAGTTAGTTGGTTCGCTGGTCACTGTATGCATCTAGAATATAACTGGATAATACAGAAGACCTTTTCCAATTGGCTCTGCAGTTTCTTTATTTCGTTAGATGTAATATGTAGACGATAGTCGTAAACTAATTAAGAAGTAGCATCTCTGATTGGTCACATGTCTTACATACATATGTAACAAGAAACCACAACTCACACTCGTTCTGTAGACGGGAGAATTGGCAACAACAAATTGGTCAGCAAACAAATTGGTAAGTATGGAATTATTTTGTATTTTAACTAAGTCTTGCATGGATTTTAAAACTCTGATATAATGTATTCAAAACTGCCACAATTCTACAAATTTAGACGGGAATAAATGTACTATTAATTACAGAATCAATTCGGCAGTGCGTGACTGGCAACATTTTGGAAGCTTATTCACGCAGATATACTACTATAGGCCGTCCCACAGGAAACGCATTTTTTTTCATACCAGAAATGTACTAGGTGTTATTTATTTCTGAGTCGACTGAGTTTTTGTGGGGTTTTTTTCTCCAAAACACTTACTTTTCTTCTTCTTTCGAATTTATTTGCAACCCCCCCCCCCCCCCCCCCTAACCCACACACACGGATATATTATCACCCAACCAACTACCATATTTCAGCCAAATCGGCCTAGAACTTATATGTGTGTGTGTATGTATATATATATATATATATGTGTGTGTGTGTTTGTGTGTGTGTGTGTGTGTGTGTGTGTGTGTGTGTGTGTGTGTTTAAAGGCATATTGTCACAGACTACTGACCTATTTAATGGTCTAACACAGCATTACCTGAACAAATATAATTTGATTTGTCCCTAAAAGTACTTTATTCAACCATCTTCATAACCACCATACTCCATTTATTAATGACATTTTTGTAAAAAATAACTAAAAAAAACTAAAACTGCCGAGAGGGATGCAATGGATTTCACTCCATCATGGTTCAGTTAAGGTGATGCGATAGCTAGATTTGATTTCCAACAGTTACTGTAGTTTTTATTTATTATCCATTAGAGAATAAGGTCATTAAAACTGTGACAGTATGCCTTTACACACACAACTGCTTCTTTAAAGACAGCGGTAGCTGTCTGGAATCTGTGACAGTATGTCTTTAAACACACAACTGCTTCTTTAAAGACGGCGGTGGCTGTCTTAAATATGTGACAGTATGCCGTTACACACACAATTGCTTCTTTAAAGACAGCGGTAGCTGTCTGAAATCTGTGACAGTATGCCTTTAAACACACAACTGCTTCTTTAAAGACGGCGGTAGCTGTCCTGTTATTAACTATCGGTTCAACAGTTCTCGACCATATGACGAAGTAGCCTCGCCTGTAGAGATATTTTCGTTAGGCTGTTTCATTAAATGTATTGCCATATTAACTCGTTTCATGTTTTACACATTAATAAAGCAGTAAATGAGTAAGCCTGACATGTAAATTTCATTTCTGTCACCTTCATAGATTTGAAGATAAATTTTTTAAAAATCTGCGCAAATATGTGCAAATTTCATTTGCAAAATATATTTGACAATTTAAAAAAAAAAAAAAAAATGTAAGTCGGCAGTTTATTAGGTTCTAAGGAGTATATTGCAACGGTGAAAATGATATTGTCGTAACTTAAAAAAATGCTCAACATACCCAGATTTTGGCGTTGTAAAAATGGAAAAAAAAAGAAGCCCGAACAGAGCCGGTCTTAACAATAAAAATCGCAATTCCTCCGGAAGCAAGCAGCGGATTAATTGGATATTTTGACATTTTTAAGTAGATAGAGTATAAAATAAATCTAGAATTTGAAGAGGTTTCACGACAATACGAAATTTGCGATAGAGGCCAATAAACATAACCTGTAAACACATTATATTTCTAACATTCAACAGAATAACAAGGGTCATGATGCAGCCCAGTGGTAAAGCGCTCGCTTGATGCCCAGTCGGTCTGGGATCGATCCCCGTCGGTGGACCCATTGGGTTATTTCTCGTTGCAGTCAGTGCACCACGACTGGTATATCAAATGCCGTGGTATGTACTACCCTGTCTGTGGGGTGGTGCATATAAAAGATCCCATGCTGCTAATAAAAAAGTAGCCCATGAAGTGGCGACAGCGGATTTCCTCTTTCAATATCTGTCTGGTCCTTAACCATATTTCTGACGCCATGTAACCATAAATACTACGTGTTGAATGAGTCGTAAAATAAAACATTTCCTCCTTTCTTTCTTTTTTTTTTCTTTTGTGTATTTCAAATCAATTTGTTATGGGCTAATGAAAAAGTGTAGTGCGTTTCCTCTCAATGACCATATGTCAAAATTACAAAATGGTTGACATCCGATGATTAATAAAGCAGTGTGTACAGATAGATATTTCAGTTTCAGATAAGGTATTTTGGTTTTCCGACAGATATTCTGTGAAATTACAATGTATTGTCCTTTCGATGTTTGATGGAGCATCCGAATACAGCTCACGAAATTACCATCTGAAACAAGGAGAGTTAAAACACGTGTCTATAGAAAGCATGGTTTGTGAGCATCAGTTGTAGGCTCTCAATATTCAACATATATAAGAATTGTTTCTAATTTTTTAGCAATTTATCGATGTATAAAAGTCACAAATGGTATAAAATCGCGTAGCGTAGCGAAGCGATTTTATACTACATTTGTGACTTTTATACATTGATAAATTCCTAAAAAATTAGAAACAATTCTTATAATTACAAACAGTACAAGAAGTGTACTTTAAAACACTCAAAAATAATTTCTTTCGTTCTTACCGTCAGCCATGTTCTGTAAATAAGCGTAGGAATACATGTATACATACTACTGGGTGTTTGGGTGGGGTTTTTTAACAGAATAAAAACAAATAAAAAATATATTGTAATGTTTTTTATTTATAACATGAATATCTCATCCAGTTTCCCTTATTTTTTTAATCGAGAAAACAGGTCACTTCCTTGTTCTATTTTTAAAACGATCACCGAACTGGGTCATTGGGCTTCTCGCCCATCCAGCTAAAAATAGTTCCAATCGATCTTGGTCTTCCGTGATGACGTATTTTTATGAGGTTTATGGAAGGATAACGCTTGGTTTTTTAGTGACGTCAGCCAATCAGAATATAGTAAATCGTATAAATTCGGAAAGTTTGTAATTATAATGTGATATATAGAGGACAGAAGATTCGTCACGAGTAAAAGATGTGTCTACAGAAAGCATGGTTTGTGAGTATCAGTTATGGGCTCTCAATATTCAACATATAATGTGATATATAGAGGACAGAGGATTCGTCACGAGTAAAACATGTGTCTATAGAAAGCATGGCTTGTGAGTATCAGTTATGGGCTCTCAATATTCAACATATAATGTGATATATAGAGGACAGAGGAGTCGTCACGAGTAAAACACGTGTCTATAGAAAGCATGGTTTGTGAGCATCAGTTGTGGTAATGTGATATATAGAGGACAGGGATTCGTCACGAGTAAAACACGTGCCTATAGAAAACATGGCTTGTGAGCATCAGTTGTGGGCTCTCAATATTGAGCGGATAATGTGATATATAGAGGACAGAGGATTCGTCACGAGTACAGCACGTGTCTATAGAAAACATGGCTTGTGAGTATCAGTTGTGGGCTCTCAATATTCAACATATAATGTGATATATAGAGGACAGAGGATTCGTCACGAGTAAAACACGTGTCTATAGAAAGCATGGTTTGTGAGCATCAGTTGTGGGCTCTCAATATTGAGCGGTTAATGTGATATATAGAGGACAGAGGATTCGTCACGAGTAAAACACGTGTCTATAGAAAGCATGGCTTGTGAGCATCAGTTATGGGCTCTCAATATTGAGCGGATAATGTGATATATAGAGGACACAGGATTCGTCACGAGTAAAACACGTGTCTATAGAAAGCATGGCTTGTGAGCATCAGTTATGGGCTCTCAATATTGAGCGGATAATGTGATATATAGAGGACAGAGGATTCGTCACGAGTAAAACACGTGTCTATAGAAAGCATGGCTTGTGAGCATCAGTTGTGGGCTCTCAATATTGAGCGGATAATATGATATATAGAGGACAGAGGATTCATCACGAGTAAAACACGTGTCTATAGAAAGCCTGGCTTGTGAGCATCAGTTGTGGGCTCTCAATATTGAGCTGATAATGTGATATATAGAGGATTCGTCGATAAAAACGGTTTAGGCTACTGGTGATTCATGGTTACGGCCTGATATACGTGCACGACCTAAACAAAACGTCACCAAACGCAAATTACCAGCGTGACTGCCTGCTACTTATTAGTCAAACAGCTTAATATCAGTAATTAAATTGGTATAGTATTATTTTAAAAGTAAACATACGTTTGCTAGCCGTAGAATACGATAACGCCACTTTAACTCTGTACAGCAACCGTCCATGCAAGCCTTGTTTCCAAATTGGCTATGTCAGAAGATGAAATTATCGCCCTGGATACGGGTAGGCCCTATTGCTTCCTGTGCTCTAACATCCGGGTAACAATGTGCACGACGAATCAACCACATTAAATCGTCAGCAAAGTTAGCGACTGATTCATTGGGTTGCCTCTGTCTTGCTTCTGTTTTGCTTGCATTCATTCCCAAATCTATTGCTGAATTCCCACATCAGCCTGCGACATTACAGTTTGCCCTTCCTTGTTAAAGGTTAGGGAAGTACCCTTTAAACTGACAAGGCTAGTAGCTATTGTGTATATGTCCATCCTCCCAGCTGTGCGCAGTTTTCAAAATGTGAAATATATTCCTCCCAATCACTCTCTCTGTGGTAAAATGCAGGCTTAATTATAAGTCGATTCCTTTCCCTCAAACTACGCGAATTCTATTTCATCCTTAATGGGGTGTCCTCCTTTCCATGAAGAGTTTGGTCCATCGTGAACTGATCGCCATGGGACTCTTCAAACTTCTCGTCTTCCTCTAGTCCCCCTGTATAGGGACATTCCTGAGAGTGCTGCATTGTAAGATGTTTCCGACTAATAAAATATTTCTACGATTAAACTTACATATTAAATATATTTTCTTGTTTACAATATTCAATATGTTTCTGGTCGTCTTAATATTTGCAAGAAGCCCAAACTGGATTCTGTCTTCAAATAATTTCGTACGGACGAAAAAATATATTTTAGGAAATAAATTGAAATTTAACCTTGTACAAATATTAGAACCATCAGTAACACGTGTAATATACAGCCACTAATATTTTATGCCGAAAAAAATATTTGATAATGTAATTACAATCGTTAAACAGTCTCTATTAGTCGATAACATCTTAAAAATTGCAGCAAACTCAGGAATGTCCCTTTAAATCTCACAGTCCCGTTATTTAATTTGAAAGCGACGTTCGGAACCAGGCAGTTTGCGGATGATTTTGTTTTGTTCATGTATCAACTTCTTCGGTCCATAAAACATGATATTGCCAGAAATGTGATCAATAATTGTTTTATTACATAATGTTGTCCATAAGACTGGTACATTCCTGCTTTGTTTATAAGAATGGAAAAACGCCAACGCTTATAATTTCTATCAATGCGATAAAACTGATGGGCATTACAGACGTCACGTAATCCTACGACGTTGTATGACACGCAGAGGAATCCACGAATAAACACGAACAGTTTTAAAATTAAACTCAGTATGTCTAAAGATGTGTGCTTGTTTACATTACAATTAGCAGTTGACGTTGCATTACGCTACCTACTGATTAATTGGACATAGTTTTGTCTCATGTTTATGTTCACTGGTCAGGGAAATATCACTTTTGATTGACCGGTGGGACCGTCTCAGGGCAGGATCACTATTTACGGAAGGTCATGTGACTGGTTTTTGACCAATAAGAATACAGATATAATTTCATTATGTAATATATATATATATATATATATATATATATATATATATATATACACACACACACAAACACAGACACAGCCTTTTATTGTTCTTTTTGTTTATTGCTACATGCAGGTTTATGTTAAGTGTTATATAAACATAATCCAGCACCAAACACCCGAGCACATTGCATATTGTCAGAGCGCTTGACATCAGATTCTGACAAGTTCCATTTGATAGGGTAATCTCCTTTCTTGTCCACTATCCACATCCATGGCAAGACAAACGAATAGGGTTTGACGAATATGGCATCTCTCTCTCTCTGTCTCTCTCTGTCTCTCTGTCTCTCTCTCTCTCTCTCTCTCTCTCTCTCTCTCTCTCTCTCTCTCTCTCTCTATATATATATATATATATATATATATATATATATATATATATATCGCGACAGGTGAAGATAAAACACACTTTCTGCAACCAAACCTTCAAGTGTCGTTACACAAATATTCCTTTCCTTTACTACTTTACCTTTCTCTAATCAACACGTCTGGTGCAGACTGTTACTGTCCTAAGGAACAGTTTAGTGACGCCATAGCATGCGTGATTCGACTCATTTACCTTTCTGTATTCTCCGACTAAATTACGCCTGACAGGTGATATATAATCGAGGGCATACTGTCAGTATCATTACGAATGAAAAGACATCTTTTTAATGAACCTGATGATATAAGCGTTTGTTGTCTAAAACTTTACCCAAAATTAATTTATTTCATGGAAACGAAAACAGGTAACTTGACAGTAAATCCATATATTCTGTAGCCAGCATTGGAGACAGAAAAGACAACCCATTAACCTAACGAGAGAGGCACAACTTTATTAAACTATAATGAAGAAGGCTAATGGTAGGGTTTCTAATTGCAGCGTCTATATGATGTTACGTTCTAACGAGAATATACGAAAACGTGCATTACCAAACAGTGGCAATTACTGATTGTAACGTTTTCTTTCAATACCCGATCTTTATTTCGTGTTCAGTTATCCTCCTGCTTGTATCCAATTAATATTCTGACGGCACGGCACATTTTGGTGGAGTTCCATCAGATCAAAGAGATTAGAAAATATATATTTGGTCAAATAAATCTGATGGATTCCTTTCAATTCCATCGAGAACGTTCATTACGTGATACTAACTTTTATTCTAAATTTTAATTTTATCTATCTGTGGCATTTGTTTTTTCTGCACAGTTGTTTACAATGTTTTAATTTAACTGTTTCATTTTTATCATGATGTTGATCATCACTTTTTTGTTACATTTACCATAGTTTGACACCAAATAGCCGATGTATCTTTCGTGCTGGAGTGTCGTTAAACATCTATTCTATTCTGTATCCAATTAAAGGCACCATCCGATGAAATGGAATGAGCACTTTTAGTGTTGTTATTATTTCCGTTAGAAAACAGCAATACAGCTTTTTGTTTGGATTTCCAGAGCTTAATTCATATTGACCAACTCCGATGCATCTATTGCAGTTCGTTGGTTCGCTGGTATACATCTAGAATATAACTGGACAATACAGAAAATACATGTAGTTTCCAGTTGGCTCTGCATTTTCTTTATTTCGTTAGACGTACTACGTAGGCGATAGTCATGAACTAATTAAAACGTAATATCTCTGATTGGTTGAATGTCTTGCATATATACTCTTCAAAAAAAGAAACGCAAAAGTGTACAAATGGGTTATAACTCCGATTTTATGTTTCCTACCGGTTCATGCTTTGTGAATATAAGGTCATTGCATGTCCCAAACACATTCCCACGGTTACATTCGATAAAACGCAGCTACTGTACAATAAAGTTCCAAAATGTGAATATTCGCAAAAACGCAGCCACGTGCAAACCATGTCACCACTGCACGTGCGTTGTCTGCACGTGCAACATGAACACCGAGAGTATAAAAGTGCAGGGTGTTCGCTTGCCTGGCCTCTGTATCTGGCCGACAGTTGACAATCCAGGACATGCCACGTCTCAGTGAACCGCAGAGAAACAATGCCATCGGCCGACTAGACGCAGGCGAATCCAGAACGGCCGTTGCCAGGGCATTCCATGTGTCCCCAAGCACCATCTCCAGACTGTGGGACCGTTACCAGCAACATGGATCAACACGTGACCTCCCTAGATCCGGTCGACCACGGGTCACTACCCCCGGGCAGGACCGCTACATCCGGGTACGCCACCTTCGGGAACGATTGACTACTGCCACCTCCACAGCCGCAGCAATACCAGGTTTGCGCAGGATATCCGACCAGACCGTACGGAACCGCCTACGTGAGGTAGGAATTCGTGCCAGACGTCCAGTTCGAGGTGTCATCTTAACACCACAACACCGTCGACTCCGACTGCAGTGGTGCCAGATTCATCGACAATGGCCTCAACTGCGATGGAGACAGGTGTGGTTCAGTGACGAGTCCCGATTTCTGCTCCGACGTCATGATGGAAGATGTCGCGTGTATAGGCGTCGTGGTGAACGTTATGCGGCAAACTGCGTGCAGGAAGTGGACAGATTCGGCGGGGGTAGTGTCATGGTGTGGGCAGCCATCTCACACACTGGCAGAACTGACCTGGTCCACGTGCAGGGCAACCTGAATGCACAGGGCTACATTGACCAGATCCTCCGGCCACACATCGTTCCAGTTATGGCCAACGCCAACGCAGTGTTCCAACATGACAACGCCAGGCCTCGCACAGCACGTCTCACAACGGCTTTCCTACAGAACAACAACATTAATGTCCTTCCTTGGCCATCAATATCACCGGATTTGAACCCAATTGAGCATCTATGGGACGAGTTGGACCGACGCCTCCGACAGCGACAACCACAGCCCCAGACCCTGCCCGAGCTGGCAGCAGCCTTGCAGGCCGAGTGGGCCACCATCCCCCGGGACGTCATCCGTACTCTGGTTGCTTCAATGGGCAGGCGGTGCCAGGCAGTTGTCAACACACGCGGAGGCCACACCCGGTATTGACTCCAGATGACCTTGACCTTGGTGGTGTGTCCTATCACTTACTCACAATGGACTAGAGTGAATTGTGAACAATCCTGCAACATTTGGTAATTATCGGACTCACCATTCAATAATTAAATCAATTCTCCAAATGTTACGACAATGTGGTTTTGCGTTTCTTCTTTTGAAGAGTATATATATAACCACGACTCGCACCATTTCGTTACACGGGAGAATTTGCAGCAACGAATTGGTCAGCAAACAAATTGGTAAGTATGGAATTATTTTGTATTTTAACTAAGTCTTGCATGGATTCTTAACGCTGATGTAATGCATTCAAAACTGTCACAATTCTACAAATTTAGAAGAGTATACATGTGCTATTAATTCAAGAATCAATTCGATAGTGCGTGTCTGGCAACATTTTGGTTGGTTGCCTTTGAGAATGGCGAATGCAGTACTCCCGTTCCATCATCACTTGAATACACTTTCTGTAAGGATATGTGTGTTGTGTTTGAAGCATGCATAGTATTTGTTTGTTATGATATTTCGTATGTGATATACTGTATTGATAATCGCGTTGTTTTTGTTTGGTCTCTTTGCGTTTATTTGTTGTTTTTATTACATGGATCAGATTGCCTTTACCACTGCTCCATACACTGTTTTGATGGACTGGACAGAAAGTTGTCGTGTTGTTTTGTCGTCATCGTCGTCGTCGGTTTTTGTTTCCTTCTTCTTTTTTAATTAAAATTGTTTTATGTTGTTATACCCATTGCATCTGTAACTCCTCACAGCTGCTCTCATTGTGTTATAATAATTTAAGATTTATCAGGTCATTCGTTCATTCATTCATTCACGCATTTATATTTTAATGTCGTCTCATAACACGAGGCACACTCATAAACACCTGTAACCCCCCCCCCCCCAACCTATCTATTCATTCGTTAATTATCCTTCCATCCAGTCTTCCGTGCCCGCATCGGTCATACATGTTTGACGCCTTCATTTATTTTAAAGCAGGATCCCCCTCCTCAGTGTGAATAATGTCAATAAATGAATGAATGAATGCATGTTTAACAACACCCCAGCACGAAACATACATCGGCTATTGGGTGTCAAACTATAGTAAAGGCAAACAAAATTGATGATCAACATCAATATAAAAATGCAACAGCTATATTAAAACACAGTGTAAAGAACTGTACAAAAATACAAATATCATAGATATATGAAATTAAAATTTAGAGTAAAAGTCAGTATCACGTAGAAACTGTAAAATAAGTTCCATCACATTTCTCTGACCAAATATACCTTTTCGAGTTTCTTTCAAATACTTACACTCCACTAAAATGTGGCGCACCCTCAGAGTACACCGACAGTGCACACATTGAGGTGGAGGATCTGTCTTTAAGATAAATGAATGGGTAAAATATGTATGACCGATGCGAGCACGACACAAGACTATTTCATCCTTCCTGCACTGTTGATAGGAGGACTGCCACTCTCCCAAGACTGGCTTGATAGAATGAAGCTTGTTCGCAATCGCACCATCCCAATCATGTTGCCAAGTTGAAAAGATAAATGTGTTAATACTATATTTAAATTCAGTATACGGTACACCAACCCTGGAATGAGGCAAATCCAAAGTGTACACTGACTGTGCGCCACATTTTGGTGGAGTGTGATCATATCAAGCCGATGAGAAATCATATATTTGGCAAAAAGAAATGTTTTAGAATTGTTTTAATTCCACCCAGAATTAATGTTAATTTTTTTAAAACACTTTGATTTCTATCCAAATGATTAAAATATGCTTATCATGATTTATGTATTGTATTATACTTTTCCCCCACAGCTCCTTACATTGTTTATACAAAATTATTTAAAACACATTTCAATATACATACTTATTTTTGTGTTTGGATGTCGTTAAACCTTCATTCATTCATTCCATTCGTTCACTCATTTATACATTCATCCATCTGTTCATTCATTCATTCATGCTGTCGCGCTGTCTGTCTAGCAATCTGCAACCTATTTGCTGCGTTTATAAACGCAGGGAATAGGTTGCACTTTGCTCGACAGACACAACCAACTGATCGAAGACCGTGGTATGTGCGTTCCTGTCTGGGAAAATACATATAAAAGATATCTTGCTGCATTAAAAAAACAACAAAAAAAAACCCTCACCTTTTTCCATTCGTCATTCAAATTGCGCACTGTTTTCCATTTGGCATTAATCCTACGGGACATTCCAAATTCCATAGCACCCAGACACCGGTCAGGCTGCTGGTGATCTCTTGCACATGCTAGTGCATGCGGTCCCTTCTCCCACCCACCCCAACCGTCCCTGTCCTAGACGGAGGAGTGGACACCTGTGCCCAAGACAGGCGTGCCCTAAAATAGCTTGGTCTGAATATGCACGTTAATCGCTATACCATATCACACCATACCATTGAGAAAAAATGTAGCAGGTTTCCTCTGATTAGTACGAGTCAGACATACCAAATGTTTCACATCCAATCTCCGATGATTAATTAACCAATGTTCTCCAGTGGTGTTGTTATATCACAGACAAACTTTAACTTTAAAATAAGAACAGCGAAGGGACATGATCCGTATTCTTAAAAAAAACAAAGAGAAAAAGTTAATGTGTTTTGTTCACCTTTCCCACATACAGGAATCCACATGCCACGGCCTTTAACCAGTTGTGGTGCATTGCTTAGAGAGAGAGAGAGAGAGAGAGAGAGAGAGAGAGAGAGAGAGAGAGAGAGAGAGAGAGAGAGAGAGAGAGAGAGAGAGAGAGAGAGAGAGAAAAAAAAAAAAAACGAACAAAGATTCAGTTGAATGGATCCACTGAGGTGGTTCGATCCCGCGACGTAGGCAACTCATGCGAGCACTCAACCGACTGAGCTAAATCACGCCGCTAAGAACAACGAAGGAAAGAAGAATGTAATATAGGTTGCCTTGACTGAGTTAAATCACGCCCCTAAGAACAGCGAAGGAAAGAATAGTGTAATATAGGTAGCCTTCACTGAGTTAAATCACGCCTCTAAGAACAGCGTAGGAAAGAAGAATGTAATATAGGTAGCCTTCACTGAGTTAAAGCAGGCCCCTAAGAACAGCGAAGGAAAGAAGAATGTAATACAGGTAGCCTTGACTAAAATGGAAACTTTATCTCATGAGGCATGTAGATTAGCTATTGATGAAACGTCAAACGTGTTCTATTTATGTCTCCCCCCCCCCCCCCCCCATTATCTTGCACTTCTTTAAACATTATTATTATTATCAGTGATGAAATAAATTGTAAGACATTTTGCCTTGCAACCAAATTGTATAATTTTCGATTGAAGCCAGTTGCATTTGTTTTAAACGAAAATAGATACTAATGTGTTGTATACACGGATTTGTTAACACGTATTTGTGTTTCCGTCTATGGTAAACGCTAATTACCTAACGGCAGCGTAAGATGATGTTACCCTCTATGGTAAACGCTAATTACATAACGACAGCGTAAGATGATGTTACCGTCTATGGTAAACGCTAATTACCTAACGACAGCGTAAGATGATGTTACGTCTATGGTAAACGCCAATTACCTAACGACAGCGTAAGATGATGCTTTCGTCTATAGTAAACGCTAATTACCTAACGACAGCGTAAGAAGATGCTTTCGTCTATAGTAAACGCTAATTACCTAACGACAGCGTAAGATGATGTTTCCGTCTATGGTAAACGCTAATTACCTAACGACAGCGTAAGATGATGTTTCCTGTCTATGGTAAACGCTAATTACTTAACGACAGCGTAAGATGATGTTTCCTGTCTATGGTAAACGCTAATTACTTAACGACAGCGTAAGATGATGTTTCCGTCTATGGTAAACGCTAATTACCTAACGACAGCGTAAGATGGTGTTACCGCTGGTTTAAAACATATAATCAAAACGTTATCGGGGTGAGGGGCGGGACGTAGCCCAGTGGTAAAGCAATATATATTTTATACGTAACATGCCAGATACATGACACTACATAACACAACCTGTGTTACACCAGTTGTGGAGCACTGACTGGAAGAAGAAATAGCCCAATGTGTCCGCCGATGGGGGCGACTCCTAGACTGACCGCGTTTTACTACTGGGCTACGCCACACCCATCTGAACAGAATGAAACCGATGCAAGGTAAAACGGTGCGTTAGGGAAACATATTTATTACTTTGTTTTTCATACTGCTGTATTAGCGTTGGGAATCGGTTGTAATTACATCATCAATCATCGGTTATAATCGGATGGCACGAACCGATCAACTGTCGATGACACAATCGGTCAGAATTATACGACAACACGAAGACTTTGAGAAATAATGCTGCGTCCATTTGGTGCTCGTGAATATCGTGAATTCACAAGTTCCAACTTGTGAACACGACTTCATCAAGTGGAAAGCGTTCTTGTGAGCAATATAAAACATGGAACGATTTTTAGGGCTGGTTAGCACCCTTCGTGGCTTAATTATGGATCAATTCCATAAACTTCTGCTGCATTTGATACGGAAGAAACGGCATACAAACAGAAGGTGCGCGCATTATTTATTATTTGCCATTGACCGAATGTATTGTGTGTTTTTTTTAGATATTTTATTGATCAGAACAACAATAGGATTGCACAACAGGCAAATCCTATATATCATCGTTAATTCATCTGACAACGAACAGATATTTATTTATTATTGGCACGGGTAGAAATTAGTTATGTGGTCGATAATAGATTAATTTAAACAGTAAGCAATGAAATAACGCTTTTGGTAGTCTTGATTCACCCTACAGTGACTGTTGGATAAAACTTAATGTCAAATACATGGGAGGGTATTTCATGTTTTTTGTCAAATATGATTTATATCTCATTGAGTGAAGTTTACAATCATATCTCACAAGTCACGTTTTCGCGACGAGATGAGATCTAAATCATATTTGACAAAAAACATGAAATTTTCTATTCATTATGTACATTTTTGGAAATTTACCTTTATTTTTAAAATGCTAGCAGCAAAAACTTTCTACTGTGACGATAACACCTTTTTAGAGTGAAATAGTGAAATGTTCACTCTAAAATGTGTTATCGTCACTGAGTGACTGATAACACTTTTATTTCACTGATATTTTAAGATATTACACTAAATGCTATATAATCAATTTGCTTATTTGGGAACACAATACCACTTAATAATAATAATAATAATAATAATAATAATAACATAAATATATAAACATAAAATAAATATGTAAGTAAATAAATAAATATAAGACAAAACACTCTATCATAATCATTAGAACCATGACTTGAATTAGGTTTACGACGTTGACGTTGATTGTGATGAAGGGCGGGATTTAGCTCAGTCGCTGAGGTCCTTGTGTTGCATGATCAAACCATCTCGGTGGATCCATTCCACTGATTATTTTTTCTCTCGTTCCAACCAGTACCCTACAACTTGTCAAACGCCGTGTTATGTGTTTTTCCTTTTTATTGGAAAGTGCACATGAAACATCCCTTGCTACTAATGGAAAATGTAGAAAGTGCACATGACACATCCCTTGCTACTAATGGAAAATGTAGAAAGTGCATATGAAACATCCCTTGCTACTAATGGGAAATGTAGAAAGTGCACATGACACATCCCTTGCTACTAATGGGAAATGTAGAAAGTGCATATGAAACATCCCTTGCTACTAATGGAAAATGTAGAAAGTGCATATGAAACATCCCTTGCTACTAATGGAAAATGTAGAAAGTGCACATGAAACATCCCTTGCTACTAATGGAAAATGTAGAAAGTGCATATGAAACATCCCTTGCTACTAATGGAAAATGTAGAAAGTGCACATGAAACATCCCTTGCTACTAATGGAAAATGTAGAAAGTGCACATGACACATCCCTTGCTACTAATGGAAAATGTAGAAAGTGTACATGAAACATCCCATGCTACTAATGGAAAATGTAGAAAGTGCACATGAAACATCCCTTGCTACTAATGGAAAATGTAGTGGGTAAGAATCAAAATGACCAAATGTTTGTCATCCAATGGCCGATAATTAATAACTCAATATGCTTTAGTGATGTCGTCAAACAAAACGAACTTTAACTTTGATTGTGATGACGACTGCATATGTATCGCTTCATAACGATATTGTATTGCCCATGAAGATATTGAGAATAATGAAAGGACTATTTTACTATGGATTTTGTTTGTTTCGCATATATATATATATATATATATATATATATATATATATATATATATATGTGTGTGTTTGTGCGTGTGTGTCTGCATATATATATATATATATATATATATATATATATATATATATATATAGGGAATAACTCAGGGACGTAGTTTATATTTATCGGGATGGGAATAGTATGGAGAATTAAGTACTAAAATGCTATTTCCGAGAACATTTGTATATGTAGATCGTCTAAAAAAACCCAAACATTTATGATATGTAGAACTAGAAATATATATTTTTTTAAATTTGGGGAATTTACTGCATAGGGGGTAGTTGATACTCCTACCATACTAACTACAGCTCCGCAGATTGCATGATTTTTAACAGACGTATCGTGCTGTAAATATCTCAAGTCCAAGCAACGGCATAAGACAATTTGTGAGGCCAAAAGTGATTTAATTATCCCCTGCGCTCTGTAATGTAATACTATGAAATAGTAAAACCCGACATACATACAATATATAGATATTCATACATCAATACATATATACATACCTGTATATATTATATTAGGAAGTAAAATGCCATTTGAGCCACAAAAAAACTTAGGTCGAACAGAACTACACTGAATATACAGACGCCGATATTATAAACAAGAAAATAATATGTATAATGAACATGTATAGGTAATCCTAGTGGACAAAAAGGTTCTGTTAGTTGACAACATGGTACATAACACACTGAACAGTAACATAAAAGAACATACTGTACGGAACAGTTTTTATATCGTGTGCTTACCGTCGGTTTGGTTAGAATAATAGTAATAAACTACGGACCACAGTGTTGCGTTAAGTTCACAATCATCTAGTGGCAACCAGTAACACGTGTGCAGCAGCTGTCGCCAGACAGTAGAAACCATTAGAGACACGCCAATAGAGTAGCACCTTCACTGTTTACCCATCATTGATCAAATGTCTCATAGCTTTCTTTCTAACGGCATCGGTGGTGTCGTGGTTAAACTATCGGGCATAAGCCTGGTAGGTACTGGTTTCGCAGCCCGGTACCGGCTGCCACCCAGAGCGAGTTTTATCGACTCAATGGGTAGGTGTAAGACACTACACCCTCTTCTCTCTCACTAACCACTAACAATTAACCCACTGTCCTGGACAGGCAGCAAGATAGTGAGGTGTGTGTGTCCAGGAGAGCGTGCTTGGACCTGAATTTGATATAAGCACAAAAATAAGTTGAACTGAAAATTATCAGATGTCTGATATTTTTCTTTCTTACGGCGTCGGTAGTATCGTGGTTAAGCCATCGGACTATAGGCTGGTAGGTTCTGGTAGGTACTGGTTCCAGCCCGGTACCGGCTCCAACCAAGATCAAGTTCTTATGGGCTCAATTGGTAGGTGTAAGACCACTGCATTCTCTTCTCGCTCACTAACCACTAAAAACTAACGACTAACCCACTGTCCTGTACAGACAGCTCAGGTAGCTGATGTGTGTGTCCAGGACAGCGTGCTTGAACGTTAATTGGATATAAGCAGGAAAATAAGTTGAAATGAAATGTAATCATTTTCAAGTTAAAAGTTAGTTTTGCTTAACAAAGTACATGACTAATTATCGGCTATTGAATGTTAAACATTTGGTAACTTTGACATAGCTAAAAGTTTATTTTGTTTAACGACACCTCCATGATTTATTAATTATCGGCTATTGGATGTCAAACATTTGGTAACTCTGACATAGATAAGTTTATTTTGTTTAACGACACCTCCATGATTTATTAATCATTGGCTATTGAATGTTAAACATTTGGTAATTTCAACATATATTCTTAGAGAGGAAACCCGTTACATTTTTCTATTAGAAGCAAAGGTTGTTTTATAGGGTCTATCCCACAGACACCCCTGCGCGTGCTGTAACCTCACCGTGGTGCAGGGGTGTAACATTCTCTTTGAGAATGGCCAATACAGCACAAATTGAAGTTTAGAGTAAAAGTCAGTATCTATCTGTGATATTTGTATTTGTATTTTTGCACTGTTCTTTACACTATTTTTATTTATATCTTCAATTTTTCTATTGATGTTGATCATCACCTTATTTGTTTCCATTACCATAGTTTGACACCCAATAGCCGATGTACTTTTCGTGCTGGGGTGTCGTTAAACATTCATTCATTCATTCATTTTAATCCCACAGACACGATAGCACATATCACAGCCTTTGATAGTCCAGTAGTGATGATCCTAGACCGACTGCTCATCAGGCGTTCACCTTTTC
>NC_054703.1:7126436-7171436 GCF_016097555.1 Gigantopelta aegis
TCTCCTCCTCCTGCTGATCTCACTCTGTATCCCCCCTCCCCAACACACCTCTCCTCCTCCTGCTGATCTCACTCTGTATCCCCCCTCCCCAACACACCTCTCCTCCTCCTGCTGATCTCACTCTGTATCCCCAACACACCCCCCTCCTGCCCAACACACCTCTCCTCCTCCTGCTGATCTCACTCTGTATCCCCCCTCCCCAACACACCTCTCCTCCTCCTGCTGATCTCATCTGTATCCCCCCTCCCCAACACACCTCTCCTCCTCCTGCTGATCTCATCTGTATCCCCCCTCCCCAACACACCTCTCCTCCTCCTGCCGATCTCATCTGTATCCCCCCTCCCCAACACACCTCTCCTCCTCCTGCTGATCTCATCTGTATCCCCCCTCCCCAACACACCTCTCCTCCTCCTGCTGATCTCACTCTGTATCCCCCCTCCCCAACACACCTCTCCTCCTCCTGCTGATCTCACTCTGTATCCCCCCTCCCCAACACACCTCTCCTCCTCCTGCTGATCTCACTCTGTATCCCCCCTCCCCAACACACCTCTCCTCCTCCTGCTGATCTCACTCTGTATCCCCCCTCCCCAACACACCTCTCCTCCTCCTGCTGATCTCACTCTGTATCCCCCCTCCCCAACACACCTCTCCTCCTCCTGCTGATCTCACTCTGTATCCCCCCTCCCCAACACACCTCTCCTCCTCCTGCTGATCTCACTCTGTATCCCCCCTCCCCAACACACCTCTCCTCCTCCTGCTGATCTCACTCTGTATCCCCCCTCCCCAACACACCTCTCCTCCTCCTGCTGCTGATCTCACTCTGTATCCCCCCTCCCCAACACACCTCTCCTCCTCCTGCTGATCTCACTCTGTATCCCCCCTCCCCAACACACCTCTCCTCCTCCTGCTGATCTCACTCTGTATCCCCCCTCCCCAACACACCTCTCCTCCTCCTGCTGATCTCACTCTGTATCCCCCCTCCCCAACACACCTCTCCTCCTCCTGCTGATCTCACTCTGTATCCCCCCTCCCCAACACCTCTCCTCCTCCTGCTGATCTCACTCTGTATCCCCCCTCCCCAACACACCTCTCCTCCTCCTGCTGATCTCACTCTGTATCCCCCCTCCCCAACACACCTCTCCTCCTCCTGCTGATCTCACTCTGTATCCCCCCTCCCCAACACACCTCTCCTCCTCCTGCTGATCTCACTCTGTATCCCCCCTCCCCAACACACCTCTCCTCCTCCTGCTGATCTCACTGTATCCCCCCTCCCCAACACACCTCTCCTCCTGCTGATCTCACTCTGTATCCCCCCTCCCCAACACACCTCTCCTCCTCCTGCTGATCTCACTCCGTATCCCCCCTCCCCAACACACCTCTCCTCCTCCTGCTGATCTCACTCTGTATCCCCCCTCCCCAACACACCTCTCCTCCTCCTGCTGATCTCACTCTGTATCCCCCCTCCCCAACACACCTCTCCTCCTCCTGCTGATCTCACTCTGTATCCCCCCTCCCCAACACACCTCTCCTCCTCCTGCTGATCTCACTCTGTATCCCCCCTCCCCAACACACCTCTCCTCCTCCTGCTGATCTCACTCTGTATCCCCCCTCCCCAACACACCTCTCCTCCTCCTGCTGATCTCACTCTGTATCCCCCCTCCCCAACACACCTCTCCTCCTCCTGCTGATCTCATCTGTATCCCCCCTCCCCAACACACCTCTCCTCCTCCTGCTGATCTCACTCTGTATCCCCCCTCCCCAACACACCTCTCCTCCTCCTGCTGATCTCATCTGTATCCCCCCTCCCCAACACACCTCTCCTCCTCCTGCTGATCTCACACCTCTCCTCCTGTACTCTGTATCCCCCCTCCCCAACACACCTCTCCTCCTCCTGCTGATCTCACTCTGTATCCCCCCTCCCCAACACACCTCTCCTCCTCCTGCTGATCTCACTCTGTATCCCCCCTCCCCAACACACCTCTCCTCCTCCTGCTGATCTCATCTGTATCCCCCTCCCCAACACACCTCTCCTCCTCCTGCTGATCTCACTCTGTATCCCCCCTCCCCAACACACCTCTCCTCCTCCTGCTGATCTCACTCTGTATCCCCCCTCCCCAACACACTGATCTCACTCTGTACCTCCCCAACACTCTCTCCTCCTGCTGATCTCATCTCTCCCCCCTCCCCAACACACCTCCCTCCTCCCTGATCTCACTCTGTATCCCCCCTCTCTCTCCTCCTGCTGATCTCACTCTGTATCCCCCCTCCCCAACACACCTCTCCTCCTCCTGCTGATCTCACTCTGTATCCCCCCTCCCCAACACACCTCTCCTCCTCCTGCTGATCTCACTCTGTATCCCCCCTCACTCTGTATCCCCCCCCCCAACACACCTCTCCTCCTCCTGCTGATCTCACTCTGTATCCCCCCTCCCCAACACACCTCTCCTCCTCCTGCTGATCTCACTCTGTATCCCCCCTCCCCAACACACCTCCCAACCTCCTCCTGCTGATCTCACTCTGTATCCCCCCTCCCCAACACACCTCTCCTCCTCCTGCCGATCTCATCTGTATCCCCCCTCCCAACACACCTCTCCTCCTCCTTCCGATCTCATCTGTATCCCCCCTCCCCAACACACCTCTCCTCTTCCTACTGATCTCACTCTGTATCCCCCTCCCCAACACACCTCTCCTCCTCCTGCTGATCTCATTCTGTATCCCCCTCCCCAACACACCTCTCTCTCCTCCTCCTCCTGCTGATCTCACTCTGTATCCCCCCTCCCCAACACACCTCTCCTCCTCCTGCTGATCTCACTCTGTATCCCCCCTCCCCAACACACCTCTCCTCCTCCTGCTGATCTCACTCTGTATCCCCCCTCCCCAACACACCTCTCCTCCTCCTGCTGATCTCACTCTGTATCCCCCCTCCCCAACACACCTCTCCTCCTCCTGCTGATCTCACTCTGTATCCCCCCTCCCCAACACACCTCTCCTCCTCCTGCTGATCTCACTCTGTATCCCCCCTCCCCAACACACCTCTCCTCCTCCTGCTGATCTCACTCTGTATCCCCCCTCCCCAACACACCTCTCCTCCTCCTGCTGATCTCACTCTGTATCCCCCCTCCCCAACACACCTCTCCTCCTCCTGCTGATCTCCTCCTGCTGACCTCTCTCCTCTGTATCCCCCCTCCCCAACACACCTCTCCTCCTCCTGCTGATCTCACTCTGTATCCCCCCTCCCCAACACACCTCTCCTCCTCCTGCTGATCTCACTCTGTATCCCCCCTCCCCAACACACCTCTCCTCCTCCTGCTGATCTCACTCTGTATCCCCCCTCCCCAACACACCTCTCCTCCTCCTGCTGATCTCACTCTGTATCCCCCTCCCCAACACACCTCTCCTCCTCCTGCTGATCTCACTCTGTATCCCCCCTCCCCAACACACCTCTCCTCCTCCTGCTGATCTCACTCTGTATCCCCCCTCCCCAACACACCTCTCCTCCTCCTGCTGATCTCACTCTGTATCCCCCCTCCCCAACACACCTCTCCTCCTCCTGCTGATCTCACTCTGTATCCCCCCTCCCCAACACACCTCTCCTCCTCCTCCTCCTGCTGATCTCACTGATCTGTATCCCCCCTCCCCAACACACCTCCTCCTCGAAATCTGTATTTTTCGTCTCGAGCTGCTGATCTCATAAAAACATTGGCTACGGGCCTGTCAAAGCTATATCAAGGATGTTTCGCTATACCATATACAACCTGGTGACACTTACTGTCAACCTGTCTTCTCTTGGTGTCACTTAGCTGTCAACCTGTTTTGTCCTGGTGACACTTATCTGACAACCTGTCTTGTCCTGGTGACACTTATCTGGCAACCTGTCTTGTCCTGATAATACTTATCTGTCAACCTGTCTTGTCCTGGTGACAAATATATCTCAACCTATCTTTTACTGGTGACACATATCTCACAACCTATCTTGTCCTGGTGTCACTTATCTGACAACCTGTCTTGTCCTGGTGACACTTATCTGGTAGCCTGTCTTGTCCTGATAACACTTATCTGTCAACCTGTCTTGTCCTGGTGACAAATATATCTCAACCTATCTTGTCCTGGTGACACTTATCTGACAACCTCTCTTGTCCTGTTGACACTCATCTGACAACCTGTCTTGTCCTGGTGACACTTATCTGACAGCCTGTCTTGTCCTGGTAACACTTATCTGTCAATATATACATTAGGAATAAAAATAATGTATTATACTCGCCAGAGGCTTGCAAAGACGCGAGTATAATACAACTTTTATTCCTAATATATGATATTGACGATACCGAAAAACACGAGGATAATAATCTCTTAATCATATAATCCCAATCAGTGTCTTCTTGAATGGAAATTACGTCAAACTCATGTTAGTCGTCCATCTGTATGGCTTTATGTATGCCTAGAAGACGGCGGGATTTCTCTTTCCCAATAAGTGTATATTAAAAGCTGTGGTATGTGCTGTCATGTATGTAGCAAGTCATCTGAGGAGACTGTATACGAAAATGATCACACTTTGGCATCCAGTAGCAAATTATCAACTAATTAATGTGCTCTAGTGGTGTCGTTAAACAAACGAAACCTAAACTAAAGACTACATATCAGAATTATCAAATGTATGACACCCAATAGTGGATGGTTAATTAATCCGTATTCTGTAATTGGAGACTATTTGTCAGAATTGCCGCATGCTTGACATCCAATATCCAATGATTAATTAATGGATGTGTGTTTGAGGTATCGTTATACAAAACCTAACTTTATTGTCAGATTCGGCTCAGACTAAGATGCTAGAGGAGGGGATGAAAGATTGGGAGACCGTCTCGTGTGTACGATTCTTCAAGAAAAATAACTTGCACAAGTACTGGATCCAGTTTGTGAAATCTGACAAGTAAGCAATAAATTGGGTCTACACTCACAATAGAAGCTAATGTTTAAACTCTTGTTATACAGACATCAGCCTATATAGTAATTAGACCAAAACAAAAATATTTGCCTTTCTTCCATAAAAGAAGAGGGTAACCCCTATGACGTTTTTCCACTATTGAGTTTATCTTTCTATCTTGGGGTCCCAAAAGGTAAACAACTCACATTAAACCACAGTAGAGAGGCAATACACTGCATAGTATGGCATTCAGTCATATTTGTAGAAATCAACCCTATTTCTCCACCATCATTATTGGAGTTGGCCGCCTTTCAATATTGAATCACCTAACAGTCAAACCAGTGGCGATGCCAACCCAATACAAGGACAGCTAATTTTTGTGGAACTATATCTGTCGCGCATTGGCTGAAATGTAAATCTCATTTGCTGTCTCTTTACTTTGCTAAACAAACAAAAAACCCACAAAGAAACAAACAAAACAAATAACATATGCTGACAAGAAAACACCAAACATAGTCCGTTCTAGCCTGTTTTATCATTGTGTTTGTGTAAATTATTTCAGCTTGATTTGATATAAGACGAAAAGTAAAAGTGTTTGGGAAAACAGCACTATTTCTTTGTAGAATTTTAAAAGCAATAGGTTCAGAATTAACTAAAATGTGTAGTACTAACATAGTACTAACCTGACTACAACATGGACCCAGTAGCCATGGTAAGGCGGAGCAACAAAATGCTGAAATATTCTAATTTACGTTCCAGATCTTATTATTGTTACTAACCGAAAATCGTAACATGAAGTTGATATTACATGGCATGACGTTGATATTAAATAACATGAAGTTGATATTATATAACATGAAATTGATATTACATAGCATGGAGTTGATATTACATAACATGAAGTTGATATTACATAGCATGAAATTGATATTACATAATATGCAGTTGATATTACATAACATAAAGTTGATATTATATAACATGTAGTTGATATTATATAACATGTAGTTGATATTACATACCATGAAATTGATATTACATAGCATGAAGTGATACTACATAGCATTAATTTATATTATATAACATGAAGTTGATATTACATAAAATGACGTTGATATTAGATAACATAAAGTTGATATTACATAACATGAAGTTGATATTACATAGCATGAAGTTGATATTACATAGCATTAATTATATATTACATAGCATGAATTTCATATTAAATAGCATGAAGTTGATATTACATAAAATGACGTTGATATTAGATATCATAAAGTTGATATTACATTGCATGAATTTTATATTACATAGGATGAAGTTGATATTACATAGCATAAATTTATATTACATAACATGAAGTTGATATTACATAAAATGACGTTGATATTAGATAGCATAAAGTTGATATTATATAGCATGATGTTGATATTATATAGCATGAATTTTATATTGCATTGCATGAATTTGATATTACATAGCATAAAGTTGATAGTACATAACACTTATATGATCTCACGTAGCATGAAACGGATATTACATACTATGAAGTTGATATTACATAGCATAAATTTATATTACATAACATGAAGTTGATATTATATAAAATGACGTTGATAATAGGTAGCATAAAGTTGATATTACATAAAATGCAGTTGATATTACATGGCAGAGTGTTGATGTTATATAACATGAAATTGATATTACATAACATGAAGTTAACATTACATAACACGAAGTTGATATTACATAACATGAAGTTGATATTGCATAGTATGAATTGATATTACATAACATGAAGTTGATATTACATAGCACGAATTGATATTACATAACATGAAGTTGATATTAGATAGCAGTGTTCTAGCTAGCAGTAACTAGGAGGGCGGCGCGCCCTGCCCATATTTTGTGCCGCCCTGCCCTTTTCTTTTTTTTTAACGGCCATTCCATTTTTCGGTGTTCAATTTGAACTGTGGCAAGTCTAGCTAATTTACGAGTTAGCTCCCGTGATGTCGGAAATTGGTTTATTTTCAATTATTCTGAAAACAAGTTATAAAAGTTACAAATACCAATACTTTTTACAAAAATGTTGTTTAACCATGCCAACACGAGAAAGGAAACTGACAGCGTTACAGAAAGCGCCTGGATCGTGCCAAAAAATTTCCTTTGGATCAAAGTAAGTGTCCATTTTTTATTTTATTTTTTACGACGTCGACAATTTAGTTTAAACAATATGTATTGCCGTCAAAATGCGGTTTGGGATTGGCCAAAAGGCAAGAGCCTATTTACGTCGACAATTTACATCCGATGCTGAATTAATATTTGTATAGTTATAGAAATATATGACTTTCTGATCGATATACCTTACAATAATCATTTTCTTAAATATTTGATGCAAACAGGCTTTTATTAAAAATTAAATGTTAGTATTGTTGGGTGGTTTATTTGTTTGCTTGTTTGTTGTTTTGTTTTTTTCTCTCTCTTCTTTTTCCAACATATGGCTGACCTCCCGGCCTACATCAACTAACTTACACTTATTTACTTTTATACAATGATAGACACATTTGGTATAACAAAAGCAAAAATAATAAAACAATTTAGTAAAAATCACCATAAACTCTCGGTAGATTTAGTTGTCAATATATTTTGCATTTTAATTTTGTTTTAAAGATTAAAATAATAATAATAATAATAATAAAAATTTAAAAGTTGGCAGGTACACTGTTAATATATTAATAGTTACAAATATTTGCCTAAATAAATTGTTATCATTAAAATGATCCAGAAAAAAAGTAAGTTCAATTGAATATGTATTGTGAGTTATAAAATTTTCTGTTATTTTATCAGATTTCAGGATACCGATATAGTCAATTCTTTGGCAATATTGGATGTGTCTTCACTGGATGACGATGTTCTTGCATTGTATGGAGAAATGGAGATGGAAGCTCTTGCTGTTCACTTCAACATGCTTGAATATAACCTTCTAATGGAGAGGACAAATTCCAGGGATTGGAAAAGTGCTTTTGGGCCCTGATAAAAGTGGACTATGTACAGGCAATGTATCCACTGCTAGCCAAGCTGGTGTCTGTACCACTAACTCTGCCTTTGAGCAGTGCTGAATGTGAAATAGTGTTTTCTCAGTTGAAAATGATGAAAACAGACAGAAGGAGCAAACTAAATGTTCCAACTGTAAGCAAGTTATTTCAAATTAAACTTATCTGGAAATTTATTCACGTTGAAACACTGTGTCCAGCAGTGCATCCATACAACTGTTGCATTATTTATCAACCCTATATTATTAATTAGCATTAAATCCATAATTTGAATATTTTGTTAGGTTTTTGAGTCGGTTTTTTCTTCGGTTATGGTATATAAATTACTGCCTTCATAAACAATTATTCCCGCAGAAAGTGCCATAATAATAAGTGAGCACCCTGCCCTCCTCAAATCCTAGCTAGAACACTGGATAGCATCAAGTTGATATTATATAGCATGCTGTTGATATTACATAGCATGAATTTTATATTGCATAGCATGAATTTGATATTACATAGCATAAAGTTGATAGTACATAACACTTAGATGATATCACGTAGCAGGAAACGGATATTACATAACATGCAGCTGATATTACATACCATGAAGTTGATATTACATAGCATGAATTTATATTACATAACATGAAGTTGATATTACATAAAATGACGTTGATATTAGATAGCATAAAGTTGATATTACATAACATGCAGTTGATATTAAATAGCAGTGTTGATATTACATAACATGAAATTGATATTACATAACATGAAGTTAACATTACATAACACGAAGTTGATATTACATAACATGAAGTTGATATTGCATAGTATGAATTGATATTACATAACATGAAGTTGATATTACATAGCACGAATTGATATTACATAACATGAAGTTGATATTACATAACATGAAGTTGATATTACATAACATGGAGTTGATATTACATAACATGGAGTTGATATTACGTAACATGAATTGATATTACATAATATGAAGTTGATATTGCATAGCATGAATTGATATTACAAAAGTGAAGTTGATAATACATAACATGAAGTTGATATTACATAACATGAAGTTGATATTACTCAACATGAAGTTGATAGTACACAACATGGAGCTGATATTACATAGCATGAAGTTGATATTATATAGCATGATGTTGGTATTACATAGCATGACTTGATGTTACATAAGATGAAGTTGTTATTATATAGAATGAATCGATATTACAACACGGGATGTTGATATTACATAGCATGAATTGATATTACATTACATGAAGCTGTTGTGACAGCTCCAGAATATTCAAGTGTACACTAAAACGTCCCTTGTTAGAGAAGAGAACAGTATTCCTCTTAATCTTAAAGAAATCAACAAAAGAGTGTGATGTTCACATTATTAAATTAATTTTGACAGTGATTCATGAGTGCATCTCACCACAGCCGTATTTGTTCCAATCAGCTCTGTCATTTTCTAAGTTTGATTTTGTAAACTAGTCTGGGAGTAGCAGTCCTCTTTGTGGTGGTCTCGAAGGGCGTACTGTGCAAAAAATGTATTTCTTTTCGTGAGTAAGTGACGAGACACTAGATAGAGATTCATGGAATCATCCACTAGCTTGCCAAATGTCCATTCGACTCTGCATAGTGTAGAGATACGAGCTTGATTGCGGTGAATGACTTTGTCGTTCAGATTGTCGAATGTGCCACTCATTGAATCATCTCCGTTTGTGTAGGTCAGATCACTAAACAGTGTTATGATCCTTCAAACTGTGTGGTATGCGACATTAAATTGCTTTTGTTGCACAATGCAGCATTAAGCTGGGAATTGTATGGGTTCCAACGTGACCTATGATACAAAGTAATATTGGGTTTATCGCCCCTGAATACTCGGTGAAAGGATGTATGGTACAATTGATCAACTCATTCATTTGAAAACAAAACATTGTTTTTACTGAACAGGTGTGAAGCTTACTACGGATCGATCAAAGTCCCAAACCAAAAAGTGTATCTTCAATCATCATGTTTTGACGTAAGTATAGAGGCACGCACGCACGCATGCACGCACACACGCATACACCCATACACATGTACATACATACATACATACATACATACATACATACATACATACATACATACATATATACATACATACATACATGCATGCATGCATGCATACATACCTACTTACATACTTACAGACTTACAAACATAGGCACATGCATACATGCATACATCAGTACATAAGTAAGTTATACATCTATGTATGTAACAGTGAACCTCGACATACATACACTATGTAGACATTCAGACATCAATACATACTAGCCAGTGCCAGGTCTGTCACTGTTTCACGCACGTAATCGGGATCGACCGCGGTGAATGTAGGCCCCATGTGTGTGGATGCCTCAATAGCTCAGAGCGCATCGTGGTTAGTCTGCAATTTGTGGGCGATTCGGTGCCACGAGTTTGAGTCCTAGCAACGACATGGGACAATTTGTGAGGCCAGAAATGATTTAATTATCCCCTGCCTTAATATCTATGTATGTAACAGTAAACCTGAACATACATACAATATATAGATATTTATACATACATACATACATACATACATACATACATACATACATACATACATAAACTGTAAACTGTACACACAACTTTAATTCCAGTCCGCCATTACTATACATATGAATGACATAGGAATACGTGACGTGGTCTCAAACTTGCAAGACATTATATTCAATATCCTTACATAAAAATAAACTAGTGCTTAAGTTTGTTTCTTTTCTGTCTTATTTTTCTGAACACTGGAAAGCTTTCAGTGTAAGGTTGCTATTGAATTTTTTTGGAATGATAACTATGGATGCACACGTCAGTTATGGAATGTCACCGTAGTACATATGTATGTATGTGTGTGTGTGTGTGTGTGTGCGTGTGCCTGTTGTATATGTGTATGCATGTGTGTCTGTGTGTGTATCTCTCTCTCTCTCTCTCTCTCTCTCTATGTGTGTGTGTGTGTGTGTGTGTGTGTGTGTGTGTGTGTGTGTGTAAGGTCATGGACTACATAAGTGTTCTCGTACAAGTTTTGTAATGTAGTATTAGTTATGTATTAGTAATGTAGTATTAGTTATGTATTAGTAATGTAGTATTAGTTATGTATTAGTAATGTAGTATTAGTTATGTATTAGTAATGTAGTATTAGTTATGTATTAGTAATGTAGTATTAGTTATGTATTAGTAATGTAGTATTAGTTATGTATTTGTAATGTAGTATTAGTTATGTATTAGTAATGTAGTATTAGTTATGTATTAGTAATGTAGTATTAGTTATGTATTAGTAATGTAGTATTAGTTATGTATTAGTAATGTAGTATTAGTTATGTATTAGTAATGTAGTATTAGTTATGTATTAGTAATGTAGTATTAGTTATGTATTAGTAATGTAGTATTAGTTATGTATTAGTAATGTAGTATTAGTTATGTATTAGTAATGTAGTATTAGTTATGTATTAGTAATGTAGTATTAAATATGTAACCATGCTTGTTATATATTAGATATCGTGCTAGTTGATATTATGTCTTTAAATATAAATATTATTTGCTATTTTCTGGTAGAAATATATAATGTAGTGCGAGAAAAACTTTTCCTTCACTATCTAGACCAAGTGTCACAACTATCTGTTAGACGCCAAACAGTCATAATTTAAAATGTGCTCAGGTGTTGTTAAACAAACAATTCCAGAATGGCAGCTTCTCGTAATTTTAAAAAAATCGAAATACATCTCATGTGTCACGTGTCGTCATATCTATACGCCATGATGCTGCTGAAGTCTTCTGACCTTGCAGAAAGTCTGGAATATATGCAATGACTTTTCCTCTTTTGTAATGGGGTTGGAGGGGAACAATATCAGGGGTTTTAACACAGGGTACTGAGGGTAACATTGCGTACCCTTAAATCTTCCCAATTCATATATGTATAGCATGTGTGATAAAATGCAGTGTCTAATTTCAAATTATTTCCAAACCCACTCCCTCTAGTATGGCAACTTATGGTCTGTGACGTTTTTAGTGTGTACCATCAATTTATTTTCTGCCAAAAAGCTTGAATATCAATCCCGCAGTTGACAAAAAACGTAAATATGTATGGAAAAAACCCCGCGTGTAGTAAGGAAGATAATAGTTTAGTAATGAACAGTTTGACGAAAATCGGATTAGTAGAACATATGCAGCCGCTGGATTTAAGCTCAGTCGGTAGAGCTCTCACCTGATGTGTTTGGGTCGCAGGATCGAACCTACTCGATGAAGCTGGCTACCACTGGACCTTTTACGTTCCAACCTGTGCTAAACGACTGGTATATACCAAAGGGCGTGGTATGTAGTGCCCCATCTGCGAGTAAGTGCACATAAAAGACCACTTATTGCTTATTCAGTAGGAGTAGCCCATAAAGTGGCGTCATCAGATTTCTCCTCTCATTATCTTTGTAGTTCTTATCCATATGTCCAACGCCATGTTGCTGTAATAAAATGAGTTGAGTGCATCTTTAAATAAAGCATTTCTTCTTCTTAAAGTATTAACTGATTGAATTTCAGTCATATGTGTGTATGTGTGTGCATGTGTGTATGTATTGATATACGAATATCTATATATTGTATGTATGTCGAGGTTGACTGTTACATGCATAGACATTAACGCACTGGTGCATGGGATAATGAAATCTTTTCTGGCCTCACAAATTGTCCCATGGCGTTGCTGGGACTCGAACCTATGGCACCGATACCTTCTGAGCTATTGGGGCATCCATAAAAACACCGAATCGCCCGGAAATTGCAGAGTTGCCACGATACCTTCTGAGCTAATGAGGCATCCATAAAAATGATGCTGGTTAACTGAACCACATGCATGGGCCACACAATTCATGCGTTCCCACCCTGAAATATGTTGAGTGCGTCGTTAAATAAAACATTTCCTTCGTTAAACAAAAACAAACTTTTAACTGTTTCAGAAACGCGCCGTGGCCCATGCGTTGGGCCACGTTTTAGGAATGATACACGAACACAACCGCCCTGACAGGGACAACTTCACAAGGTTCAACTGGCACAATATCCCGGCGAAATGGCGCGCTAACTACAATAAAGCGACGTGGAACGACATAACGTCTTTTGGCGTGCCGTATGACTACATGAGCATAATGCACAATTCGATGGTTTGCATTTCATTTCATTTGAACTTATTTTCGTACTTATACCCAATTAATCTTAAAGCACGCTGTCCTGGGCACACATCTCAGCTATCTGGGCTGTCTGTACAAGACTGTATTTACCATAGTTTGACACCCAATAGCCAATGTATTTTTCTTTGTGGGGTGTCATTAAACATTCTATTCTATTCTATCCTATTCTATTCTATTCTATCCTATTCTATCCTATCCTATTCTATTCTATCCTATTCTATTCTATTATATCCTATCCTATTATATCCTATCCTATCCTATTCTATTCTATTCTATTCTATCCTATTATATTCTATCCTATCCTATTCTATTTATTCTATCCTATTCTATTTATTCTATTCTATTCTGTCTAGGGTCCCGTTTTACGAAGCGATCTTACCGCTAAGATCACTTTAATTGCGTAAGGTAGTTACGCACTTAAGATCACCTTAGCGCTGAGATCACTTTAATTGCGTAAGGTAGTTACGCACTTAATATCACCTTAGCGCTGAGATCACTTTAATTGCGTAAGGTAGTTACGCACTTAAGATCACCTTAGCGCTAAGATCACTTTAATTGCGTAAGGTAGTTACGCACTTAAGATCACCTTAGTGCTAAGATCACTTCGTAAAACGGGGCCCAGGACTTTGGGTTAGTTTTAGTTGCTAAGAACTCGCTCTGGGTTGGAGCCGGTACTGGGCTGCGAACCCTGTACATACCAGCCTGAAGTCCGATGGTTTAACCACTGCGCCACCGATGCCTGTCATTTCATTTCAATTTAAACAATACACAGACGAATCCAGAGGGGAGTTTCCTAGGGCCCCGCTCGTTTGAAGTACCCTTTTCTATGCAGGACTTCTAGAATTTTTATTAAATCCACTTAATCAGTGATTTAAAAAATGTACTAACCACGATTATAAATTCACTTGCCCTACTTTATTTTCAGTTAATACAATTTTACTAAATAATAGTAATAATCAGATATGTCACCTAAACAGGGAGATAGTGCTTAAAAACACTAAAATCGGCGGGGGGGGGGGGGGGGGGGGGGGGGGGGGCGGGCAGGATATTCATATTTACAAAATAGAATTAACTGAAACATATGACAAGTTTTTTCGCTAGCAGTCGGGCATGGCAGTAGTAGTTATTTTCTAGCCCAACATTGAATATCACTAGCCATGGGAGTGGGGCTACCATAATCTAGAAGCCCTGTTTATGTTCGTGCTTATATCCAATTATGGTTCAAGTACACTGTCCTGAACACACACCTCAGCTATCTGGGCTGTCTGTCTAGGACAGTGGGTTAGTTGCTAGTTGGTTAGTGGTTAGTGAGAGAAAAGAAGGTGTAATGTTCTTACACCTACCCATTGAGCTCTTAAGAACACGCCCTGGGTTGGAGCCGGTACTGGGCTGCGAACTCTGTATCTACCAGCCTGTAGTTCGTTGACTTAACCACGACGCCACCGAGGCCTATAGGGAGCTCGGCTAATTTGCCCACTTTAGAATTTTGTGACCCCCTCCCCTTTACAAAATTATGGATTTGCCTCTGTAGTTAAACATTCTACTTTAAAATGTTCAACCTCAAGGCCGTTTAAGAGATAACTTATTTCTACTCAAGCTAATTACTTCTCTCTTATTTCAATATGTTATCCATGCACAGGTTGGACCTATTCCCAACGTGTCAGACTACATTATGTTTCATTTGGTAAGGTACATTCTGCTTTAAGAATGTTTTGGTTTAGGTGCATTCTTTTCCAGTTTATGCATTTGGTACGAAACCCTTTGTAGTCCTTCACATGTTGTTGATTTTTCCAGGACTTTGGTTACAACGTAAGAGGTTTCTCCGGAAATATATGGAGGAACAAGGTGAGTTTTAGCATCTGTGCAGTTATCGTTTGCAACAATCTGACATTACTGGTGTAGATGGTCCCATGTCTTTGTTTACTTCCATTGTGAAAGACATTACAGAAGAAACTATTCCTAAGACTCCGGCTGTAAGAAAACATTTCAATGAACCATGGTTTAATGATACTTAAAAAGATGCAATCAAAGCACAAAACAGGATCCTCTAGAGGTTCAAACGTAAACCTACCAGAGATAACCTGAGTGCATATCGCATTGCTAGGGTTAAGTCTCGCAGAGAGTTCAGACAGAGAAAGAAATCATCTCCAAGCTGAATTCTCTAACATCTGTGAAAGCTGTCTGGAATAAAGGAAAAAGAATCCAATAATACATTTCATCATTTGTTTGTCAATGATATGAACAGAACCCGTAAGATCAAAGGAAAAATAATCCAGCAATACAGTTCATCATTTGTCTGTCAATGATATGAATAGCACGCCTCACTGTGATATTCCCAGTGCACTGGCAGACATATTTTGTCATGACTCATCTTCTGCTTTCAGTACAGATGTTTTTACATATATCTGAGAAAGAAAGCTGAAAAGCAGTCAATTAATTTTTCGTCTGAAAATGCTGATATATACAACATGCCCTTCTCTGTAGAGGAATTGCAGAATGCTTTTTGTACAGCCCATTATATTGAAGTAGGAACAGATGAACTTTATTTTCATTTTCAATTTACATTTAGCTAAATAATTTTGTATGCTTCTTTAAATACTTTATAAAACAAAACCAAGATTTACGATGACTTTCATTCTGATTGTAGGAAAGCAATTCTCATTTACATTCGGAAGCCTGGTAAGAATGCAACAAATTCTACTATTAATTGTCCTATCTCTTTGACAAGTTGTAACGAATGATCAATCATAGACTTGTCTGCTATCTTGTATCTTACAAATTGTTTAATTATGTGCAATGCGGAGTCAGACCTAGACTAGCATGGCTGACTTTCTTGTTAGATATGAAACGTTTTACAGAAAAGCTTTCATCCATATTCAGTACTTAGTATCAGTATTTATTTGTTTTATTTTTCTTTTGTTTTTTGACGTCGAAGTATGGGATTTTAGATGACCTCGATTGCAAAGGTCGACTTCTTGTTTTTATGTCTCAATTTAAAAAAAAATTGATCTTTTAAAGACTGAGTAGGGCCGACTTGTCTGACATTCCCCCATGAGAGATGGTTGTACACGAAGGTCGTATCATGTATGTAAGTTCACTGTCTGTGAAAATCAACAACATCACCCAGTGTTTAAAACCTGCTGTTGGTTGTCCGTTATACGTCCATGTCAAACAGGACCACAATCCCCAGAGCACATCGTGCAATTCTGCCCCCTCTACGATGAAACCAGGATAAAACACTGGCCAAACGGAGCAACACTGGCTGTCAAGTTTGGAGTTCCAAAGAAGACTTGACAGAGACAGAGGTTTTTATCACCACAACCAGACTTCAAATCTAAAGCATGATCAACTACAGCTTGAACGCAGATGAAGGAGGAGTCTCACTGAACGTCAGGGGGCGGGACGTAGCCTAGTGGTAAAGTGCTCGTTTGATGTGCGGTCGGTTTGGGATCGATCCCCGTCAGTGGGCCCATTTCGGCCATTTCTCCTTCTAGCCAGTCCACCACGACTGGTACATCAAAGGCCGTGTTATGTGCTATCATACCTGTGGGATGGTGCATATAAAAGATCCATTTCTACTAACAGAAAAATGTAACGGGTTTCCTCTCTAAGACTATATGTCAGAATTACAAAATGTTTGACAGCCAATAGCCGATGGTTAATAAAAACAAAAGAAACACTGAACGTCAGTTGCAGCTTTGTTTGAATAATCTTCCACAGTGAGCAACTAACAATGGATTTAAATTCTGAAAGAAAGAAAGAAAGAAATGTGTTATTTAACGACGCACTCAACACATTTTATTTACGGTTATGTGGCGTCAGACATATGGTTAAGGATCAAACAGATCTTGAGAGGAAACCCAATGTCGTCACTTCATGATCTACTCTTTCCGATTAGAAGCAAGGGGTCTTTTATTTGCGCTTCCCACAGGCAGGATAGCACAAACCATGGCCTTTGTTGAACCAGTTATGGATCACTGGTCGGTGCAAGTGGTTTACACCTACCTAGACTTGTGGAGTGCTCACTCAGGGTTTGGAGTAGGTATCTGGATTTAAAATCCCATGCCTTGACTGGGATCCAAACCCAGTACCTACCAGCATGTTGACTGATGGCCTTAACCACGACGCCACCGAGGCCGGTTTGAATTCTGAAAGTCAAACACTGTCTGTCATCTGTATGCATATCTACTCTACCAGAAATGAGGTCTCCACCGAGATAGTCTGTATGCATATCTACTCTACTGGAAATGAGGTCTCCACCGAGATTGTCTGTATGCATATCTACTCTACCAGAAATGAGGTATCCACCGAGATAATCTGTATCCATATCTACTCTACAAGAAATGAGGTCTCCACCAAGATTGTCTGTATGCATATCTACTCTACAAGAAATGAGGTCTCCACCGAGATTGTCTGTATGCATATCTACTCTGCCAAAAATGAGATCTCAACCGAGATAGTCTGTATGCATATCTACTCTACTAGAAATTAAGTCTCCACCGAGATTGTCTGTATGCATATCTACACTACCAGAAATGAGGTCTCCACCGAGATTGTCTGTATGCATATCTACTCTGCCATAAATGAGATCTCCACCGAGATAGTCTGTATGCATATCTACTCTACTAGAAATTAAGTCTCCACCGAGGTTGTCTGTATGCATAGCTAATCTACCAGAAAAGATTCCTTGCTACTAATGGAAACATATATCAGGTTTCTTCCCTAAGGCTATTTGTCAAAATTGCCAAATGTTTGACATCCAATAGCCTGCGATTAACAAATCGATGTATTCTAGTGGTGTCCTTAAACAAACCAAGTTTTAACCATTAACTTTACTTCTGTTATGTTTTAAACAGTATGGAGTAATCACCCTTCAGAAAGACTTTCAAAATAAAATTGGGAAGAACTACATAAGCTGGCTCGACATGAAAAGCGTCAATTTGGCATACCCATGCAACAGTGAGTAACGTAATGGTTATTCCAGAATTTGTTATGAGTGTTGGGGTGGAGCAGCAGCAACTGTCTTTGTATAGCTATCACAATGGTTTTTAGTCTAACCAACGAAATTACATTTTGTGGCTAAAGTGAACTGATGAATTGGAATGTTAGTGTGTAATGGTAAAACTCAACTAAAAACATATTAAGTTTTAAACACATACCAATCATAATAACATTGACATAAATGTTGTGGAAACAAATTATCATCTGAATTGAATATAATAGATGTTTAACGACACCCCAGTACGAAAACTGCATCAGCTACTGGGTTTCAAACTGTGGTACGTGCAAAAATAAAGTGATGATTAACATCAGTATAAAAATGCAACAGTTAAATTAAAACACAGTGTAAAGAAATGTGCAAAAATACAAATATCACAGATACGTCAAATTAAATTTTACAATAGAAGTCAGTATATCGAAGAAATTGTAATAAAATTGCTGGATGGAATGGAAATGATTCCCTCTCATTGCGTTGTCCAAATATATGTCTTTTCTAGCTTCTTTAAGATGAGTACACACCACCAAAATGTGGTGTACCGTGAAAGTACACTGATAACTGTCCTCTGAAGGAGTCGATAATGGAGTACACAGAGTTTAAAAGCAGAATCGTGGTTGTTTCTCCTTTGATTTTCCATGAGACACATTCATCTCTGTGTTAAAATCAATTAGTTTTAACCCACACAGTGTGATGGTAATATATAAAGAAACATTTTTATTTACTCAGATTAAACACAAACATGTTTTGTGAGTTTGTATAGGTTTAAAAGGAAATGATATGCTTTGATATGCATTGCAACGTTATTCATTATGTTAAATGACAATTCATCGGTTTGACGCAAACGGACTATAAAGTATATTACTGCTGTTATTGGTGCTACTATTACCATTGTTGCTGGCTGTTCTTATGATTATATTTTGCTGCTGCTACCACTACTATCAGTGTTCTTAATACTGTCATTAATGATGCTACTACTACTATTATTATTGCTGCTGCTACCACTACTGCTGTTAATGTTCTTACTGCTGTCATTATTGTGTTTACTGCTGTCATTAATGATGCTAGTACTATTATTATTATTATCATTATTATTATTATTATTATTATTGCTACTACCACTGCTATTAATGTTGTTACTACTGTCATTAATGATGCTAGTACTACTACTACTATTATTATCATTGCTGTTACCACTATTATTATTAATGTTCTTGCTACTGGTACTTTCATTAAAGATGCTAGTACTACTATTATTATCATTGCTGCTGCTACCACTACTATTAATGTTCTTACTACTGTCATTACTACTACTACTACTACTACTACTACTACTACTACTACTACTAAAGTTGCTATTCTGCTACTAGTACACTTTTCACCTGTTTTATGTAGACTGTGCAAAGAAGTCCTGTCCAAATGGCGCATTTCTGGGTAATACCTGCAAGTGCTGGTGCAAAGGAGATCCTGCTAAGCATTGTGACAAGACACCAATCCCAGTGAGTAGCAACAGTAGTATACTAACACGTGTGTGTATCTAATAACACTATGACAACACACCAATCCCAGTAGCAACAGTCGTATAGTAACACGTGTGTGTATATATATATATATATATATATATATATATATATATATATATATATATATATAATGTTCAAAATAAGTAGGATATATTCAAATATAAAACAATATAACACAGATGTATTAATTTGTATAGCAATATTAATTAATTGTAAAACGCAAGCACTCATGTGACAAGGGATTAGTATTAAACGATATAGTCAGGATAATGAAGGTCCGGTGAGACACATATAGGCAACAGGGGTAGTGCTTGTCAATTTGAAAACAAAATCAAAAACAAAAGTGGTTCGTCAAACACGCACAAATCCAACCTGGCTGACGTTGACGTTCTCGGAGACGTTGTCCGATTATGTCCCGCATATGCTCAATGGGTGAAAGATCTGGGCTTAGGGCTGGCCACGGTAGCGAAGTGATGTTTTGTTGCTGCAGATACACAGTGACCAGTAGACAAACTGGCGTCCAGCCTGACGTGCGAAGGGCACAACGATCGGTGCAAGGATATTGTCACTTCAGTACTGCCCAGTGACCCGCCCATGAACAATATGCAGCTGGATTCTGGCAGTCATGGTGATGCCACCCCACACCATAACTAACCCTCCTCCAAATCGGCCATGAGAACGAAAGTTGACGTTGTCGTAGCGTTCATTGGGACGTCGCCAGACATGCTGTCGTCGATCATGGAAGTCTAGTGTGAATCTTAACTCGTCTGAAAACATTACCCGAGCCACATTTCTGGTTTGTTGATATCGGGCCCACAATCGACTAATGACTGATTCTGAAAATGTTCACATACTTCGATTACACTGGATATGCTAGAAAATAAATTATAATTAAATATATCCGTATAAACACTGTCATAACACGCTAATTCCATATATATATATATATATATATATATATATATATATATATATATTGTGGTGTCAGACACAAGGCTGGTAGGTACTGGGTTAAGCACTGTCATAACACGCTAATTCCATATATATATATATATATATATATATATATATATATATATATATATATATATATTGTGGTGTCAGACACAAGGCTGGTAGGTACTGGGTTCGTATTACGGTACCGACTTCCACTCAGTGGGTAGGTTTAAGACCACTGCAGTTTCTTCTCTCTCACTAATAACTAATCTATTGTCATGGACGGACAGCCCAGATAGCTGAGGTGTGTGCCCAGGACAGCTTGTTTGAACCGTAATTTGATATAATCACACAAAAAGTTGAAATTAATGAAATAAGTGAAATACTATAATATCACGAAATGTAAAATATAGAGGTTGTAGCTGATATATTCTGAATATTTATATTTTACGATATATCTCTACATCACGAAATCTGTCTCTATTTTTAATACACATATGTTGACATGCCACTCCTAGTTTCCATGCTGAGACAGATAAAGTAACAACGTGACAGGTTATATAGGATAACTGCCACATCAAAGTTTCTCTATCGTCCTCTTGTATCCATGACAATCAAAAACACACTCAAATTCCAACAAACAAAATGGCATTACTCGCTAAGCATTTTGCAACCAAACTAATATCTACTTCCCTTTTTTAATTTAATATTTCCTCCACCTATTTAATTTAAAACGGCCCCTTTTCGAAAAATTCACAGCCATTGAATAAGTTGAAATTTGTTAGCTAACCAACCATATGAGACTAAACCACTCGCTATTAAAATCTGACAATATCCTTTATATCGATTCCATACTTGCTTATTCGGCAAGTGTTTAGCCTACATCATCAAACCCGTGGACGTTACTCCCTAAAGTTTGACAGTATCCTTTATATCGATTCCGTCCTTGCTTATTTGACAAGTATTTAGCTTACGTCCTCAAACCTCTGGACGTTACTCCCTATTAAAGCCTAGCGGTACGCTTGTATTGGTGTCGGTAGTGGTGTCCCGCGCTAACCTAACCTATGCAGACATACTCGAGCCATACAAAGCCAGAAAGAAATGCTCTGAAGACATATACGTCTATACAAAAGTATAGCTACAAAAATATACCTCTAAATCTGCAATTGGGTCCGAGGCTTCATAACATTTACCCGGTACACTACCATTAATTTAAATTCACTGTGTCGCTCCCATTTGTAGTAAACTTTAAAAAATCAATAATTAAATAATTAGTTATTTGCTAATATTCAGACATTTTACACTATTAATAAGGCTAAAACTATTTGGAAGCCGTAACAAGTTCAAATCATAACAAAATCACAGAACACAACACTCACATTGGATAGCCAAGCTCAAAGAAGTAAGGTGTATTTTACAACTCAATAACCACAAAACCACTGACTGTATGATTTTATTATTGTAACCGGTTCGGGGTGGTGTGGGTTACGTGGTATCGTTGCCTTGATCGGATATATTTCTAAGTGCAACTACTAGTTGATCAAAGGCTCCACACACCGATCGGCCAGATATTTATGCAATAGATTTATAAGCTTTGCATGTCAACAAACAATTATCTTTGTTGATATAAATAACACAATACTAAAAAGAGTAAGATCAACAAATGATATAAATAACACTAGATTTATTCACATAAATACATTTGTATTCTTCTCTGTGCGACGTAAAGGTGCCCGAGACGAATTTATAATTAAACTAGAGGGGAGATAATTCCTGGGGCGAAATCAAAAAGGGACGAATAGACGGACGTGGTAAATCAGTACCACAAGTCTGTCTCGCGATTAACACGGCGTCCAAATATATAGTTTGATCACTGTATTAATTACGTCTATTTCTGTTATAGCCAGAAATAGGTTAAACAAAATATATTTTATTGAAATTAATGCTAACTGAAGTTAATGTCCACGCCACAGGGGTTCCAAGCACGAAACGGGATTTCAGGGTTCCCACTCTTTTTGAGATGTCTTATTTAAGGACTTTTAAGGTCTAATATAACCTTTTTTAAGGACCACATCCTAGAAATTCCATAAGTAAACTAAGGTATCCACACGTGGCAAAATCAGATATTACTCAGTCTGTGGTCTTCTGTGGGCAAGTGATACATACCCCAAAATGAACATTTTCGAACAAACTGGACTTATTCAAAAGGCAGCAATTTTTAACAAATTAGGCAAAACACCTATATTACCATCACCGTACTTCCCCATCTTGTCATACTTTTATTGAAAGTTTGATCATACACAAGTTTTTGTTTGTTCAAATATTTTCATTTTTAAAGTGTAGCCAAGTAGATTAAAAGGACACTAACTTCATGACCAAACCACAGCCAAACAGAATTCATAGTAGACCCTCCACTCAAAATCAGTTTAGAGGGATACCTGTTGGGAGATGTAGAAATTGTGTTTGGTTGCTGTTCTGGCCATGGGGTTAGTGTCCATTTAAACAAGATAGGAAATCACAAATACAAGCTAGTTTGCATGTAACAAATGAATTGTAATAATGTAACACAGAAATTACCAGGTGCTTTGAGTCAATGACACACAACTTTGCGTAAACAGCACAAGACAATAGGTTACACTTTATGTGAAATTTAACACAATGTTCAACAGTCAGCGTTTGCACTAATCTCTTCCATGTCTTAGTCAATTCACTTCAGTTAGGCTAATATCCATTTAGGACATAGCAGGCAAGGATTTAGCCTTCTCCTCAATTTCTCTTTCTAGAAGCTTCAGTTCCCCTTTTTTTTTCCTTGGCAGAGTGCCTGAGAGCATTTGATTTCACAAGAATACTGTGGCTAGTTACTTTTCCACTTGTTGTCTCAGCCTCATCTGCATATTTTTCTGACAGTGTGGTCAGATTTTCTATGTCAGATTCTAACACCTTCTTTCTCTTTTTCAAATTATCCACTTCATCTTCAACCATTTTTCGTTTTCTTTGGATGGCTTCTTGCCCTTTCTTTCTTTTCTCTTCTTCAAGATATTGATGGTATTTATGTCGGGCAGTGGAGGCTGAGAGTAGCAGTTCCTTTGTGATTTCAACTTTGAGGATTCCACCTAGCAGTACAAAATAATCAATAATCTGCCTCAGTGCCACAAGCATGCCTTCACCCAAGTTGTCCTTCTCTACCTGTCTGTTGAGAGAAAAACCCCTCTCAACAGATGCCTGACCATGGGAAACTAGCAACAACTTACGAACTACTCTCCACAACTTCTCAAACGTTTTGTTCTTACCCATACATTCATAGAGTAACACATCTACCCTGTCATCTTCAACCTTAAAGTCCTTGAATCTAGACTTCAGTTCACACCTGCTACATCATGCAGTAGTTCTTTGTAACTTGCAACCAACATATCTACATCTTCACCATCAACCCTGTTCAGATTCACCAAGTTTTCCAACAGACGTTTGAATTTTGACTTTGAGTGTTCTTGATTACTCACCATCAACCTGGGATCCAGACAAGCCATATTTACTGCTAAGCCATACTTTAGAGGAGACTTTTCTACAGTCTTGTCTGAACTCAAACACCTGGCGTTCACTGATGGCCTTGGTTTTCAGGAGGGACTTCAGTTCACTTTCAGCCTTGAAACCAACTTCTATCTTTTTGTTTTCTACCCTTTCCTTTTCAAGATCCAGCTTTAACAAGTCATATGCAGTAGAAGCCTTCTGTAATGCATCTGACCTAACACACCTCTCTAACAGATTTCGGACTAGTCTCTCAATATCATGAACAAGAAAGGGACCCATTGGCTTATCCGTTTGGTACAAGGCTAAAAATGGCTCAACTGCACTGGCTAATGACCTGAAAAAAGACAGTTTTGCCACAGTCAGCTTATCCTTCATTGCATCACGCAGAGTTTTATAAGAGTTGCTGGTGGGTTTTGGCTTCTTCTTGCTTTCACATGCCTCAACAAATAACTTCAGGTGAGGCCACAGTAGAAGAAATCTGCTGCACACAGAACCATTCTCAACCCACCTGTGTTTACAAAATTTCAATGGAAATTCTTTACACCCAGTTATATCAGTAACATCATCTCGCCTGGCTGAGGTATCTTTAAACAGGTTGTATGGACAGGAGAGAAGATCATCAAGACCCCAACCAGTCTCACGAGCACCGGCTTGGAACCCTCCATGAATGACCACAGGATAACGTGTCAACTACAGGATGCCCTTGAAACATCTGCTGAAAGAGAGCAGCAATTCCCTCACATGAACTAAAAGAATAATGTGATTCAACGCATTTCATGGACCACAACACTTCTGCCGTAAGAGTTTCCTTTCCACCACATCCAGGTCTAGAGGAAGCTGGCGCTGGATGAGCAGCAGGGCTAGGTCGAAGGGCAGGGCCAGGTGCTGGCTTTGGTTCTGCATCTGAGGATGGATCAGCTCGAGGAACCAAATAGTCTCCAATTCTAGCCAAAGTTGACCCCACAGACCTCATAGCTGAAAAATAAAGAAGTACGTAAGCTTTGGTTTCATACCAAACATGACTACCTTAACTCTAACAGTCTTTAAGTAGGTCATTGGGTCATAAAAGTGGGTCAGCTCCAACTTGTAATATTATTATTTTTGCGATTGGGCAAGCATGTGTTTACTAGTCAGTAACGTTCTAATTAATGTCGCTAACCCTGAATATGATCACATAAACTGAACAAAAATATTTTGAACATCACAACCACGAATCACTCAATAAACGCAACACGTCATTTATGTTAATGACTAGCAGTAGCCTACCAGTGTTTCAATGTTACAATTTTTCCCGCCTTTTACAATCAACGTTTACATCGGACACTCGCATTTTCATTAAGATTTGAGTTAGGGACCGTCTCAAAATTTAATCACTTCTCCCTAAACGAATAACCCGTGGAAGGAGGGGAGGAAGAGAGTGTAATTAAAACACCCATGTGGATAAAAAGTCGAAAATGGAAGTGTCGAAAAGTTCGTGTTTTTTCTTTTTATTTATTTATTTATAAACTGAAATTCGAAACCACAGTTAACGAAGAATTTCACGAGCTATACATGAACAGTATAATTATTAGTCTTGGCAATTACGGTTTGACAAGTCGGAAATTTCCTGTTTCCGAACACATCTACAATAAGACTTCTTGTTACAGTGACACGTTTCACACATGACGTCACTCTCAATTGGCGCGCTTTCAACTTTAGCCGTTCAGATTGGCTGGAATAATTTTATTTAAAAAAAAATACACTACCGTACTCTTTTTATGAGCCGTTTAGTGTTGTCGGACATTTTGTAAAAGTAAGAAGCAAGACAATATAAAAGTCACCTACATTTTTTTTGCGATGCATCTGTTATTTGTTTACCGACTGTAGGAAGATACATCTTGTCAATTGCGTCCTACAACTTTTCTGGCCCAAAAATTTTTAAAATGGGTAATTTATTTACTGTCATTTTAAATTTATTTTGTCTGTTGCTTTCAGGGATGTGAGCAAGAATTTGAAAAAAAAAAAAGGAAGATCTAAATTATAAAAAGTACTCACGCATAAAAATAAGCATATAATGGCGGGAAAATAATAACACTATGTATTTCCGTTTCCGTTTCCGGTTTGTATTCGATTCGTTTGGAAACCGGTTTCAGGATTGTCCAGATCTTTATAATTCCGCGGTAATAAATAAAAAAAAGAGAAAAAAGAAAGAGCGGAAACATATTTTTTTGCGCGGTAACGTATTTTAAAAACCGCGAATTTCCGCGGACATTTCACATGCCTGTGCTTTTAATAATAAAATATATAATTATCGAGTTAAATACATTGGTTCGTCTGACGAACTATCGGGTTGGTAGAGGGGCGATTCTGATCTTAAAATATCGTTCATACTCATAGCGTAGAAGAGAAATGACGCCCACCTTTGAGATGTTTTTTTCCTTTGGCGTGACTTGATACAGCAGAGATACCCAAGCTCTTGACCGAAAATTCCTTGTGACATACACAGCATCCAGCCTCAGAACGGGAGCTACCTTTTTTCAACCAATTTTTGTAATCATCATGGACAAGCCACGCATCTTGAAAATGGCACTCTCCAGGCATCGCTGCTTATTGTCCGAATTTCTTTGAATTTTAGCTTGTCATCCAGCGTGGCCAAACTACGTCATAAGCAATGGGGTTTCCGTAAACAGAACACGGGCTACGTTACTAACAGTATTCATGGTGGCCGAGGTTCCCCGAGATGACCAGAATGCAGACACGTGACCAACTTCGGGCTGTGCTCACCAGCATGTCTAGACGATCGACCGGTTGACGGGAATACGACTTTAATACGCATGCCGCCGCAAAAATGTTTTGACAAAATATTTTGTAGGAAAGACGAGCAAAATCGAAAACAGAAATTTTATAAACAACAAAACACAATTTTATAAGGACTTTTATTGACTTTTGAACAGTTTCCTGAAATATATGGATATTTAAGTACTTAAATTTTACAATTCAGAAATCTTGGACTTTTGTGGATTTTAAGGACCCGTACGAACCCTGGATTTTGTAGTTTACTATGGCGCGAGCCAGTCAGGGCGGTTCCAAATAGTTTTCAGTCAAATTAAAGTCAAATTGTTTAAGATATTAATTTATGTAATCATTTTCAGTTAGATAATATTCTTATATGTCTTGTACAACTAATTTTCAACTTAGTAAGACATATGTGTTTAGTTGTGATCTAAAATTAAATCAAGATTTGAAAACACTTACGAGCCCGTCAATGCCGAAAACAGAACTCGTCTTGACGTCTGCTTCGACGGTTAGTTCAAAAAGTACAATAGTATTTATTAATTTCTAACAGGATTACTTTTACTTGATAAAAGTAATCATTGTAAATAAAGGAAAGGTATTATTTTATTATTAATTTAATTTAACCTATAAAGGACAATACACACAACTAGTCACTTCCGGTTCGTTTACACACATAACCGGAGTTTGCCAATTGAGTGTTTACTTATTAACTTTTACAATAGACATGATGAACCTTTTAGCCAGCATGTCTCAATTATGAATCATTTTCATTGGCAAGCAATTCATAATTCTATAATATGATTGGCTGGGTAATGAAAATTCCTTGATGAAGCTCGTAGTTTCCCGAAAACACCCGAGTAAATTGCCATTAAAATGCAAACGTTAATATGGTCTTATACCACATTTTTTCCATAAATTAAACCACCGCAACGCAATAGTAGTAGTATTTTTAGTACTAGTGATTAGTGTATTTATTGAGAAGAATAATCAGAAAAAATTAATAATAACCAAGGAAGTATGAAGGAATAGACAGGCAGAAAAACAAGGAACGTATATATATATATATATATATATATATATATATATATATATATATATATATATATATATACACCTCGTCATAAATATCGCACCACCCAATTTTGTTCACTAAGTAAAACTGGATCTTCAGCCTCATAACAATGGTGCTTAGAAAAGCACATTAAACTGTTTATATGGCCTCATGTGAGCGTTCAGTCAGAAAATTTACAACACAAGACCGAATTTGAGCACTAAATGAGGGTTTAATTGTAGCAAAGTAAAGTTCACTAAAATCACCGTAAAATACGGTGAAATAAGTATGGCTGCCGGGGTCGTTACAACAGACACACAACATAGTTCACATTTCATTAATGTCAAACACACTAGTAAGGTCCACAATGACTGGCTAACTCAGTATCTGGTGTAACCGCCTCGCACTTGGATAACATGTTCTACACGCCTTCTCATGCTTGTCACCAGACGTCTGATGCTCTGTTGAGGGATCTGCTGCCACTCATCATGTAATGCATGGGTCAATTCCTGAAGGTTCTGAACTGGAGGATCCCTTGCTCTCACCCTACGTCCCAAAATGTCCCACAAATGCTCAATAGGATTTAGGTCTGGACTTCTGGCAGGCCATGGTAGTGTCTCAATGGCGTTGTGTTGGAGATGCTGAACAACAGCTCGAGCACGATGTGGTCTGGCATTATCGTCCATGAAGACTGGACGTGTGGCGAGAGCATGGTTATCGAAATGAGGCACAACAGCACCGTCCAGGATCAAGTTCCGGTACATCTGTCCATTCAGTGTTCCGGGAACTGTGATGAGGTCAAGTTTACAATCATAGGAACAACACCCCCACACCATGACGGATCCACCCCCAAATGGAACCTCAGCTTGAATGTTCCTCTGATCATATGCTGTGCCTCTCTGCCTCCAAACTCGTGCCCTCCCGTCTGTATGATGCAGCAAAAATCTGCTTTCATCGGACCAGTGGATCCTTCTCCATGTCCTCAGGTTCCAGCGATTACGTGCTTGGCACCAGGCTAAACGGGCATGGCGGTGCTGATTTGTGAGGAGTGGACGTCTGATTGGTCGTCTTGCTCTCAATCCTGCAGAATTTAGGCGTCGTCTGATGGTGCTGATGGACACTCTGTTGTATGGATGCCATCCATGTCGCAGCTGTGTACAAGTAGACTTTGGGCTTCGTCTGGCTTGGCGTACGAGAGCACGGTCTTCCCTGTCATTGGTTTTTCTGGGACGTCCAGACCTCGGTGCATCCTTCACTTCACCGGAAGCAGTATGTTTACGTATTAGCCTGCTGATGACAGTGTGATTAATGTTCAATTGTGTTCCAATAGCACGACATGACATACCAGTCTGGTGCATACCAATAATTCGCCATCTTTGGTTCAGAGGCACTGGACGCTTGGGCATTTCACTGGTTGGTCAAAATAAAGCTTAATTTATGCCTAAAATCAAATTTTAGCTGTATCTGCCAACATAACATACACCAAAAGAGGCTATGTGCATACTGCATTGTTAGCAAACCGACCCCCGGATCAATCATGCTCGACTGAGCATGCACGTGCAGCTCGGAACAGGGTGTGTTTGTGATATTATGTTCACAGATGTTATGTATATACATGTACTTACATTTTCAGTGCAATCAAAGTATATGATATTTTTCAGATCACATACTTTACGAAGTTGATAACTTTGCTAGTTAAATGTAAATGAATCGAGGTCACGGCACTAGGTTTACTGACATTTAAGCAAACGTACTGGGGTGACACTTCATAACTGACGTATACATTCATAGTCATCAAATGAAAACATTTCAATAGCAATTTACACTGAAAGCTGTCCAGCGTTCAGAAAACAAAAACAAACACGTTATGTACTATTTATGTTGATGTAAGGACACCCAAAAATGACGTCATTTCCATTCAAAAAGGCACCGCGCCACATATTCTTATGTCATTTGAATACCTAGTAATGTCAGACTAGAATTAAAGTTGACAAAAACGCGTTATATTAAGCTTGAAATTATATGATAAAGAGATTGTTACCCTGGTGTGTTTCGGTATCGTCAATGTCATATACTAGAAATAAAAATAATGTATTATGCTCGCCAGAAGCTCGCATAATCATTAATAAAATTTGTATTCCTAATATATGATATTGACGATACCGAAAAACACTCTGGTAATAACCCCCCTCTCTCTCTCTCTCTCTCTCTCTCTCTCTCTCTCTCTCTCTCTCTCTCTCTCTCTCTCTCTCTCTCTCTCTCTCTCTCTCTCTCTATATATATATATATATACCCGCATAAAAGTGTATCTCAAAAACACTGTGACGTCACGCAAATCCCAATCAGTAACATTGTATAGTAACACGTATTTCTGTTGAATAACACTGCGACGTCACGTCAATTCCAATAAATCACAAGAGGCATAGTAACAGGTATGACTGTCAGGTAGCACTGTGACGTCACGTTAATTCTAATAAATCACAAGAGGCATTGTAACAAGTATAACTGTCAGGTAACACTGTGACGTCACGCCAATCCAGTACAGCAAGACATGTTATGTCCATTGTGTACGATGGCAAACAAGGGTGCGAAAAAGTGGCATATCGACCTTGGCACACCCGCAACACATACACACACACACACAGACACACACACACACAAACACACACACAGACACACACACCCCAAGGATTGAGCACAAGTTATCCAACTTAAAGACCCTCTCTTAGTTACATTTCATTTCATTTCAACTTATTTTCGTGCTTATATACAATTAAGGTTCAAGCACACAGATTTAAGCTATCTGGGCTGTCTGTCCAGGACAGTGGGTTCGTTGTTAGTTGCTTAATGGTTAATGAGAGAGAAGAGGCTGTAGTGGCCCTACAATGGACCCTTAAGAACTCGGTCTGGGTTGGAGCCGGTACCGGGCTGCGAACTCTGTACCATCCAGCCTGTAGTCTGATGGCTTAACCACTGCACCACCGAGGCCGGTCTCTTAATTACAGACATTAAAGTGCACATTAATGGCGATTAATGGCAATTTTCAATCAATCAATCACTGAGATAAAGTGTTCTTAGTCAAATCTTTGTTTAATGCAATTTGACTGGCCTCGGTGACGCAATGGTTAAGCCATCGGACTACAGGCTCTCTCTCTCTCTCTCTCTCTCTCTCTCTCTCTCTCTCTCTCTCTCTCTCTCTCTCTCTCTCTCTCTCTCTCTCTCTCTCTCTCTCTCTCTCTCTCTCTCTCTCTCTCTCTCTCTCTCTCTCTCAACAACAATTTATCATTCCAGGGCATGAATCGAATAAACAACTGGAAACCATCATCTGGATCTTGCTTCCCTGGTGACGGACAGTTGCTCCTTGACAACGGCAATATGGTGGATATGAAGGACCTTAGAACTGGACAAAGAGTATTAACAGGTAAATTAACTGTTATTTCTGATACTAAAATTACAACGTAGTAGACATGATGCATGTTTTAACTGGACAAAGATCAGTAGCAGGTAAAGGAAGAATCTTAGAACTGGAGAACAGTGAACAAATAAATACCTACTATTATTATACTGCCAAAACAAAGTAGAAGAAAGGAAGGACCTTAGAACTGGATAAAGAGTTAACGGATAAAGACCTACTATTTTAATACTTCCATGGCAAGGTAGAGAAAGGAAGGAGCTTAGAACTGGAGAAAGAATGAACAGATAAATCAATACTATTTTAATACTGTCATGGCAAGGTAGAAGAAACGAAGGATCTTAGAACTGGAGAAAGAGTTAACAGATAAATACCTACTATTTTAATACTACCATGGAAAGGTAGAACAAAGGAAGGATCTTAGAACTGAAGAATGACTGAATATATAAAGACCTCTTGTTTTAATACTGCCAAAGCAAGGTAGATGAAAGGAAGGATCTTAGAACTGGAGAAAGAGTGAACGGATAAAGACCAACTATTTTAATACTGCCATGGCAAGGTTGGAGAAAGGAAGGACCTTAGAACTGGAGAAAGAGTGAACAGAAAAAGACCAACTATTTTAATACTGCCATGGCAAGGTTGGAGAAAGGAAGGATCTTAGAACTGCAGAAAGAGTGAATGGATAAATAACTACTATTTTAATACTGCCAAGACAAAGTAGAAGAAAGGTAGGATCTGAGGACTGGAGAAAGAGTGAACGGATAAAGACCTACTATTTTTATATTGCAAGGAAAGGTAGAAGAAAGGACGAATGGAAACATCTGGAATATAATATCAACAATTTTTCCTAATAATACAATGGAAGGGTAGTAGAAATGAACGACGTGGTTGTTTAGAGGTAGACAAAGGTTTTTAGCAGGTAAACCACGTGACATTAAACCTTTAACAATTCCACCATCCACATCATAACCAGGACTGAACAGTGTCGTTATCGTCTTCATCGGCACTATCATCATCATACCAATAGTTTATAATGAAATGCTAATCATCTCGATAAAGATGATGATCATCATCACCACTACGACAGCCTTCATCACTGACATAATGATTGAACAATGTCATCGCCACCATCATCATCTTCATTATCATATTTACCACCAACAAAAATATACAGACTGATCAATGTAAATACTATCATCATGATCAATACCATCACCATCTACGTTATCATCATCATCGTCATCATCTACATTATCATAGTTACTACCACCACCAACATAAGGACTTAACACTATCATCATGATCACATAAGGACTGAGTAATATCATCACCATCACCACCAATATAAAGGGCTTAACAATAGCATCGTCATAACCACCATCATAAGGACTGGACAATCACATCATCATCACCAACAACATAAGGACTGAATAATATCATCATCACCAACATCAAGACTTGATAATATCATCATCACCACCAGCATAAGTACTGAACAATATCATCACCAGCATAAGGACTGAACAATATCATCATCACCAACATAAGAACTAAACAGTATAATCATCATCATCACCAACATAAGAACTAAACAGTATAATCATCATCATCACCAACATAAGAACTAAACAGTATAATCATCATCATCATCATCATCACCAACATAAGAACTAAACAGTATAATCATCATCATCATCACCAACATAAGAACTAAACAGTATAATCATCATCATCACCAATATAAGAACTAAACAGTATAATCATCATCATCATCATCATCACCAACATAAGAACTAAACAGTATAACCATCATCATCACCAACATAAGAACTAAACAGTATAATCATCATCATCACCAACATAAGAACTAAACAGTATAATCATCATCATCACCAATATAAGAACTAAACAGTATAATCATCATCATCATCACCAACATAAGGACTAAATAATAATATCATCATCATCATCATCACCAATATAAGAACTAAATAATAATATCATCATCATCATCATCATCACCAGCACAAGGACTGGACAGTATAATAAGCATCATCACCAAACATAAAGACAGAACAGTATAACCACCATCATCATCACCATAAGAACTAAACAGTATAATCATCATCATCATCATCATCACCAATATAAGGACTAAATAATAATATCATCATCATCATCATCACCAATATAAGGACTAAATAATAATATCATCATCATCATCATCACCAATATAAGGACTAAATAATAATATCATCATCATCATCATCATCACCAATATAAGGACTAAATAATAATATCATCATCATCATCATCACCAATATAAGGACTAAATAATAATATCATCATCATCATCATCATCACCAATATAAGGACTAAATAATAATATCATCATCATCATCATCACCAACATAAGGACTGCATAATGTCATGATCACCACCAACATTAGGACTAAACAGTATCATTACCATCACCTGTATAAGGACATATCATCATCATCAATAACATAAGGACTGAACAGTAAAATATCCGATGTGTATCAATCAATTGTAATGAAATTCTTCTTTCAAAATAATGTATTGCAGTCCAAGCTGGTCGGCGTGTCTTCTCTAAAGTGAAAACCTTCATAAAGCGGCACCCCCACCAGAACACTACCTACCGAACACTGATTACAGAACATGGGAATCACGTGACGATGTCAGATAACCATCTGATCTTTGCCTCGGTGACAAACACGTCTGCCAAAATGGAATCAAGGTACAGCCGTTATTCCTTCTATCATTTTATATAAACGCTCAATTTCGTGGAGGCGTTATCACACCATATCAAGGACTTTAGTATATCGACACTATAGTTATATGACCACACTAACTACAATAACTGGGAGGTGTGCGTGTGTGTGTGTGTGTGTGTGTGAGAGAGAGAGAGAGAGAGAGAGAGAGAGAGAGAGAGAGAGAGTGTGTGTGTGTGTGTGTGTGTGTGTGTGTGTGTGTGTGCGTGCGTGCGTATGGTGGGGAGGGGTTTGCAATAAACAATCTGGCCACGGTATTAAATTCTTCTAGATCTGAATTGAAATGAAATTTTAAAGGGCATTATATTTATATGACCACACTATCTACAATAACTGGGAGGTGTGTATGTCGGGGGAGGGGTTTCAATAAACAAACAACCTAGGTACAGTATTAAAATCTTCTATATCTGGACTGAAATGAAATTTTAAACTAAAGGACATTTTTGGGAGGGATGTTTTGTTTTGGGGAGGAGATGGGAGAGGTTGAAAGATCAAAAGGAAATATCTTGTTCTTATTACTATTGTATTTAATCATAAAACAGATCCATCAAATATTTACATTTTATTAACGTAGCTTCTGTATACAGATTGTATAATTCGTATTTGTGTATCATTGGTTTTCAGATTTGCGATGTCTGTGAAACCAGGTGATTACATTTTCACAACAAAATCCTGCAAACAAGATCTGTGCCCAGAACGAGTAGTGCAAGTATCGCTTAGCACAAAACAAGGTAAACATAAAATAATTAAACAAAATAATAGAAAATCGGTGTTAAAAATTAACATGCAAACCATGGTCGCCAGCAGGACCAGTTGAAGAAAAATCTTACCGGCCCTTCTCAAATTCAACTATTATCATATTGAAATTTAACTGCACAGGCAAAAAGAAACCAAACCAAAAATAGAACGTTCTTTGTTGAATAATAACCATGTGCTCACCTTATATGGTATGTTTGTTGGAACGTGGAACACCCAGTCAAAGAGAACGTGTCCACTGAAATGGTTCGTTTGTATGACGCAAACCTGAAGCGAGTGCTCTACCGACTGAGCTAGGAACTTATCGAGTTTATACTACTCAGTAAAAAAGAGACAAAAAGAGTTCATATTACTCAATATGTTTTCCCGTACATATTTTTAACAGACTTACAATGTCACAGTTAACTTATTCTTCAGGAAGAAATCCATTTCGGCAGTGATAATTTTAGTAGATAGTGTGACTTTGTAGAACGAGTCACCCCCATGGAGCAGTCTATTAAATTTCTTTAAATTGGTATCTCACATACGTGAGGTCCTACATCGCTGCGTAGTAAAAATATCGCAGGACATTCTAGGCAATATATAGCGTGTATTGTATTTATTACTGGACTGATTTGTATCGTTTATTTTTCTAACAGGTCTGTACGTTCCAGTCACTGACGCGGGAACTCTTGTAGTGAAAGGAATATATATGTGTATTTATTTCTGTATTGATTTGTATTGTTAATATACTCTTCAAAAAAAGAAACGCAAAAGGGTACAAATGGGTTATAACTCCGATTTTATGTTTCCTACCGGTTCATGCTTTGTGAATATAAGGTCATTGCATGTCCCAAACACATTCCCACGGTTACATTCGATAAAACGCAGCTACTGTACAATAAAGTTCCAAAATGTGAATATTCGCAAAAACGCAGCCACGTGCAAACCATGTCACCACTGCACGTGCGTTGTCTGCACGTGCAACATGAACACCGACAGTATAAAAGTGCAGGGTGTTCGCTTGCCTGGCCTCTGTATCTGGCCGACAGTTGACAATCCAGGACATGCCACGTCTCAGTGAACCGCAGAGAAACAATGCCATCGGCCGACTAGACGCAGGCGAATCCAGAACGGCCGTTGCCAGGGCATTCCATGTGCCCCCAAGCACCATCTCCAGACTGTGTGACCGTTACCAGCAACATGGATCAACACGTGACCTCCCTAGATCCGGTCGACCACGGGTCACTACCCCCGGGCAGGACCGCTACATCCGGGTACGCCACCTTCGGGAACGATTGACTACTGCCACCTCCACAGCCGCAGCAATACCAGGTTTGCGCAGGATATCCGACCAGACCGTACGGAACCGCCTACGTGAGGTAGGAATTCGTGCCAGACGTCCAATTCGAGGTGTCATCTTAACACCACAACACCGTCGACTCCGACTGCAGTGGTGCCAGATTCATCGACAATGGCCTCAACTGCGATGGAGACAGGTGTGGTTCAGTGACGAGTCCCGATTTCTGCTCCGACGTCATGATGGAAGATGTCGCGTGTATAGGCGTCGTGGTGAACGTTATGCGGCAAACTGCGTGCAGGAAGTGGACAGATTCGGCGGGGGTAGGAGCATGGTGTGGGCAGGCATCTCACACACTGGCAGAACTGACCTGGTCCACGTACAGGGCAACCTGAATGCACAGGGCTACATTGACCAGATCCTCCGGCCACACATCGTTCCAGTTATGGCCAACGCCAACGCAGTGTTCCAACATGACAACGCCAGGCCTCACACAGCACGTCTCACAACGGCTTTCCTACAGAACAACAACATTAATGTCCTTCCTTGGCCATCGATATCACCGGATTTGAACCCAATTGAGCATCTATGGGACGAGTTGGACCGACGCCTCCGACAGCGACAACCACAGCCCCAGACCCTGCCTGAGCTGGCAGCAGCCTTGCAGGCCGAGTGGGCCACCATCCCCCGGGACGTCATCCGTACTCTGGTTGCTTCAATGGGCAGGCGGTGCCAGGCAGTTGTCAACACACGCGGAGGCCACACCCGGTATTGACTCCAGATGACCTTGACCTTGGTGGTGTGTCCTATCACTTACTCACAATGGACTAGAGTGAATTGTGAACAATCCTGCAACATTTGGTAATTATCGGACTCACCATTCAATAATTAAATCAATTCTCCAAATGTTACGACAATGTGGTTTTGCGTTTCTTCTTTTGAAGAGTATATGTTCAACAGGTGTGTACGTTCCAGTCACAGAAGCAGGAACTCTTGTAGTGGAAGGAATATTTCTATATGTGTATTTATTTCTGTATTGATTTGTATTGTTTATTTTTCTAACAGGTATATACGTTCCAGTCACTGAAGCAGGAACTCTTGTAGTGGACGGAATATCTGTATATACGAGTATTTATTTTTGTATTGATTTGTTTTGTCTATGTTTCTAACAGGTATATACGTTTCAGTCGCTGCAGCTGGAACGCTTGTAGTGGACGGATTACCTGTATACAAGTGTATATATTTCTACATTAATTTGTATTGTTTATTTTTCTAACAGGTATATACGTTCCAGTCACTGCAGCTGGAACTCTTGTAGTGGACGGAATATTCGCGTCTTGTTACTCATGCCTTCCACACAACCTCGAACACTTCTTCCTCACACCTTTCCGCTGGTTTCCATGGCTGCTGGATCCATGGCAACAAGATGGCTACAGTCCTATCATATCTGGTTTGGAATATGTAGCAGACAGGTTTCTACCTATGAGTTTTCCTCAGAGTATTAAAACTGCTTCCACCTCGTAATTCTGATGAAGCAGTATTCTACCATCAGTGACAGCACAGTCATCAGGCGCTGGTAAACGGATGGGACACTGCCCCCTCTAGTGGACAATCAATTTAATTTGATTTTCAATGGAAAACCATTGAAGCGGAATAAGTAAAAATCTGAGAAACTTGATGTTGTTGTTTGTGAATTTTCTGCTTGCTGTTTTGGTAGACGGGCGAGTACCTTGCAGGGTGGGGGTGGTTGCGAAATACAAACATAGAAATCTGGCTAAAGGTTTTAACTTTACTTTCTGTAATATTGATGATCTTCTATCCTTTAATAATAGCAAGATAACTTCCACTGATTTACTCACAAGAGTTAGAAAGAAAACAAACATCCGAAGGTATCAAATCCGTTTCATACCTCGATCTCCCCAGGGATTCAAACCGACACTGGCCTTCAAACTAAGCTGGTTTCCCTTTATGTGTAACCACATACCTTCTGTTCCAGGTTTTTTGTTTCTACATATTACAACTTCTAAGATACCTTTGGACATGCTCAATGCGTGCAGATTTCAAACAACGTCATATTATTCTGCATTATGATATCCAGACACTCATTCATTCAGACCGGCCTTGGTGGCGCCGTGGCAGGCCATCGGTCTACAGGCTGGTAGGTACTGGGTTCGGATCCCAGTCGAGGCATGGGATTTTTAATCCTGATACCGACTCCAAACCCTGAGTGAGTGCTCCGCAAGGCTCATTGGGTAGGTGTAAACCACTTGCACCGACCAGTGATCCATAACTGGTTCAACAAAGGCCATGGTTTGTGCTATCCTGCCTGTTCCAATGTTGGTGTCACTAGAAGAGTGACACTGAAAGTTAGTAGAACTTTCCAGAGTTGGTGTCACTAGTGTGAGTGACACTGATAGATCCAGCGTTGGTAACTTTAGTAAGGCAAAGGAGTTAACAGAATAGTTTGCATGTCAAGCATCGCCGGGGGGAGGGGGAGAAGCGCATCCGGACGATCCATGAAGAAACAGAGGCAACCCCTTTGTTGTCCCCTAAAAGATACAAGATTAAGTCATCCATAAAGATGCAGTGACTCCACTTTAATCTATAAACCCGAAGGTAGTAAACCAGGTAATATTAACCAGGCTACTCTCTGCCTCCCTGCTCCGCCGAGCCTGTGATTAATTAATCAATGTGCTCTAGTGGTGTCGTTAAACAAAACAAACTTTAACGAGTCAGAATTACCAAATGTTTGACATCCAATAGCCGATAATTAATTAAGTTTTTTTTGTTTAACGACACCACTAGAGTACACACTAATTAATCAGCGGCCACTGGATGTCATCCATATGGTAACTCTGACTCATTATCATCAGAGGAAATCCGCTACATCTTTCCTAATGCAGCATGGGATCTTTTATATGCACTTTCCCACAGACAGGAAAACACACACCACGGCCTTTTACCAGTTGTGGTTCACTGCCTGGAACGAGAAAAAACAAAACAATAAGCTGAATGGATCCACCAAAGTGGTTCGATCGTCCTACTGTCCCGGCCCCTCGACCTAGTAGTAACCCGGCCCTGTCCTACTGACCCGGCCACGACCTACTGACACGGCCCCAACCTACTAACCCAGCACTGACCTACTTAGGCCAGACCCAAAAGTATAAAAAAAGGTATTTTTCTGTAATTTTTCATTCTCTCGCCGCAAGTCTACAAATAAGATCTACGTCCATTTTACTTCATATGATATTCACATTTTTGTGTCTTGTTGCACTCTATCTGAAACAAAGATGGCATCGGGATATTTGAGCAGTGTTAGTAGCAGCAGCAGTAGCGACGAGGACGACGTCTTGGTCTGCAAATCTTCAGAAAGACATACGGTCAAATGTAGAAGAGAGACTACCAAACAAGATGTACTCATTATATGGATGAAACGCATGCTACACGCAAAATTGGGGACAAAATTGAAGATGGCGAAATCATGGATGAACCCACAGGTCAGACGGATGCTGGTCGTGAAACAGATCCTGACTATGATGTTTCCTATGTCATTGACGATAAAGACGAATGGACAGATGCAGCTCATGAGTACACTACAGATGCATCCTATGAGGATGACTGGTATTCGAGACGTTACTTGTTCTGTCATCATCCCGAAATGAGACATGTCTATGCCCGGATGCTGACGTATGCTCGGTGGCCCATACAATTACGTCAAAAACCAAAGGAACGTGCCAAGGCCGATTTCTACTACACTGGAAACCACGATGCCGTCATGTGCGTCTGTTGTGGTCTACGCGCCTACCGATAGAAGAAGATGGACGATCCAGTGATGGAATATTACAGATTCTCTCCGAGAGGTCCCCATGTAAACAATGTGTTCAGACATTAGATGTTTCAAACAAGTGTGTGCTATTTTTTCATGTTGTAAAACTGTGAATAACAGGTTTTGTTTTCTTATTTGTGCCCTGCGTCTCTGGGTGCATCCCTGGACGTGTCGTTATGGTTTTGAGCTGTGATACTGGAAGATGGTAATATTTTGGTCACGATGTTTCTTGGGAGCTTGCATGATGGCACGATGAGATTTGTGCTTGGAAGGAGGGACACTGATCATACGTATCACACACATTCAAACACTCCTGTACCATACCTTTATGCTTGAGAAAGTATGTAAGAAAAAGGGTAATAAGTTGTATGTTCCCAACGTGTACAAGTGGACCCGTTTCTACAAGCTGCAAGCACAAAGCAAACTTCAACCTCATTTTACAGTTCAGCGTGGTGGGCAAAAGTCAGATTATGTACAATGTGGATCGATGTCTAGAACTCTATGATCTCACGTGGAAAACAGAAAAAGAGGAACAGAAAAAATCTTCGACACCCAATATCGTCATGGTCTGCCCAACGCAACAGGTGGTAGAGCAAGCCAAGGCCAATCTGAAATGGAAACAACAACAAAGTAGAACGGGTTGGAAAGCCCCTAAACGGCACATGGGCCAGACAACGTCATTTCATGTCGCCATGCAGAGCACATGTTCAGAATGTGGTTTCACATTCTCGAGGAGAGACGCCATGTTAAGACATTTTTAACAAAAACATGCTAAAGGTTTACCACCACCACAGCAGCAGCAGCCACCACCACCACCAACATAGCAGCAGCAGCAGCCGCCACCACCACCACCACCACATCAGCAGCATTCCCTAAGATTGTCACACCCCTTCACCATGATCGTGTCAGGACCCACTTCATGTGGTAAAATGGTTTTGGTATAAAAACTGCTAAGGGGTGGTGAAATCTTCCAAACGACTCAACATATCATCTGGCTCTACAAACGATGGTAACCCATCTATGACATCATTAGGGCAACCGTGTGCGTAAAACTTGTTCAAGACATACTTGAGAATTTGTTAAAGGATCGTTATTTGGATCGCAGAGTCAGAAATCTCATCGTGTTGGACGACTTGATGTGTATGGCCAATAAAGATTCTTGCATCACCGACCTGTTCACGGAAGGATGTCACCACAGAAACCTCTTGGTGACTGCCATCAACCAGAACTTGTAGCACAGCAAAGGCGCGACACCGAGAAGAAACTGTCATTATCTAGCACTGTTCAACAGCCCCATCAACAAGCAACAAGTCCTAACTTTGGCAAGGCAGATGTATCTGGTTTGAGGAAGCTATCCACAAGCCCTACGGACATCTCTTGGTGGACTTGAAACCGCCCACGCCCGAACATTGGCGTTTTCGACCTAATGGTTTAAAAACAGTCATGACTAAACAGTATAAAAGCACGAACGCAGCGGCGAATGTCTCAGAAGACGTACAACCACCGTCAGAGAAAGAGCTCTACATACAAATCATGCAACGCATTAAAAAAAACACCAAAAAACCCACCAGGCATACCCACCTACAAAAGTGATGATGAAGAAGATGATGAGGTAGAACCCTATTTGAAAAAACGTCAAGAGGATGCAGTCTTGTGATTGGATTGGATTAATAGCGAGTATGATGACGTCAAGCGCCAGATGACGTTAGCGGGAATCAGTTGCCATTCGTCAATTAAAGCTCTCTCCATGTCCTGACGGTTGGCTAGTGGTACTGGTCGTCTTCTGATTTGTCTGTCAAGATGATCCCACAAATGTTCCATGGGGTTCATATCAGGAGAACATGCATGCCATGGCAAAACATGAATGTTCATGTTGTTGAGGAAGTCCTGTGCTATCCTTGCAGTATGGGGTCTAGCGTTGTCATGCAGGAAGAGTATACCTTGTGGCTGCTGTTGAATAAATGGCAACAGAACGGGTCACAAAACGTTATCTCGATACCTCTGTGCATTAAGGTTAACTTGAATAATAACAAGCCTCGTTTTCAAATCCCCACAGATTCCTCCCCAGACCATGACACCACCTCCTCCAAACGCTTGAACTTCCTGGACACAGTTTTGCACTACACATTCTCCTTGACATCTGTATACACACTGTCGACCATCAGCTCTAAACAGGCAAAACCTGCTCTCATCACTGAATACAACTTGTCGCCAGTCTCGCACTTGCCAATGGTGATGCCTCCTGGCCCATATCAATCTGTAATGTCAGTGTTGTTGCGTTAACGTAACTCCACGGTAGGGTCGACATGATCGAATACCATGTTTCTGTAATCGTCTTGACACTGTCTGTCGACCAACACGATGTCCTAATGCCGTTGATGCCAATGTAGTCACGGGGAGGAAGCGATTTCGAAGATGGAGAATGCGCAAGTAACGGTCTTGAATGGGCATGGTCACATGCGGTCTTCCACTCCTAGCCCTGTCAGTTGTCTGCCGAAAACGTTGCATCAACCTGGTTATGGTAGCACGGGTACAAGCGAATGTTCTTTCAATATGGTCATGCGTGGCTCCCAGCTGGGCCATACCAATGGCTCTCTCTCTCTCTCTCTCTCTCTCTCTGTGCTGCTGACAAACGAGACATTTCTTGTGTGCTTTCGGGTACTGTGTTACTAACGTGCAGTTTCAAAGAGATTTTTATACCAGTTTAGCACGTTTTTTAATGAAAATTGACACTTTCACTGGCTTTAGGTAATTGGATACATTTGGTTGTACTCGGGCGACATTTTTAACCACCAGTTCATTTCCATAATCCAAATTATAAAGGAAATGAAATACTTTTTTTTTTTTTTTTCCTTTTTTTTTTTGGGGGGGGGGGGGGGGGGGGGGTATACTTTCTTTTGGACGTCAGTATAGATGAAATCAAATCTTCTCTGTATACATGATACATATTTAAAGCGTAAATGTCCTGATATATGAGTGTGAATATATAATATGTATGTACTCTAAAATCTAATATAAGTTAATTAAATTGCTGCCTAAACTTCATACATGAAATGTTAAATTTCAAAACAAACCACCTATACAGGCCCCGCCCTGCAGGTTATATAGGCTGCTTGTACAATGGTAAAAGGAGGCTGTTTGACAAAATTCGTACTATAATAAATAAATAAATAAAAACAAATAAATAAACTGTAAATAAATTAATTAAAAAATAATAATAGAAAAAATATAAAACTCCCAACTTGAGATACGAATGGCATACATTCTACGCTCGAGTCACAGACGCATCCGACTGAGCTATTTAACAGATGTCAACAAAGCCTGTCATTTAAACCATATATATGCGCGACGAGAATTCCTTTTTACACCTATTTAAATCATTTCGTGTTTCTGTCACAGAATGTAAATTCTAGAAGTTCCGTAGAGTATTTTATTTAGGGACTGACAACAAAACATGATACTATCACTTGCCTGATTTACACCATTCAACATTCAGCAAGGTAAAATTAAACACACTATCTCGCGTCGGGCTGAGTCCTTAGAAGTGGTAGGTTTTGTTTAACGACACCACTAGAGCACCTTGATTTATTAATCATCGGTTTTCGGATGTCAAACATTTGGTAATTTTTAGAGGAAATCCGCTACACTTTCCCATTAGTTAGAAAGGATCCTACACTTCCTACAGACAGGATAGCAGGGCGTTGCCAAGTAGGACGGATCGGGGCCGGGCTAAAGAGGTCAGGACCAGTCTAAGTAGGTCGGGGCCAGTAGGACGGGGTCGGTATAAGTAGAACGGGGCCGGGTCAGTAGGTCACGAGAAGGTAGGTCAAGGTCACGATAAAGTAGGTCATTGACCTCAAAAGGCCCTAACACTACTCACACAAACAAACGTTTTATTAAGTGGTATATATACTTTAATTTTAAATAATTTCAGGTGTATATTTAAGATTAAACTGTTGACATCTGTATCTTCTGGATTTGTCATTGCACCACATGAGGAGGAGAGGCAACGTTCGAGGTCAGCAGCCATGGAGACGTAGTCGGAATCCGAAAAGGATGATGAACAAGATTGATATGTAGTTCGATAATAAATGTTACAGCTGTGCTTTTGTTATTCTTAATTACATTGGCCCAATGTTGGCATAACGTTAGGCCAACTACATGTATATACCACAGTATGAAAATGTTGGCACACCGTTGGTGCAACGTGGAATTACCAACAGTAAGCCAACGTTGGCCCAACGGACAAAATGGCCATGTGCAAACATCGGCAGACTACGCATATGATCTCTGGCGGCTGTTCTAATGTCTGAGCTAGATTCCACCCGTATAATATGCCTATGTTAATGGTTTTAGCATGCATGTCTCATTATAATGTGTTATGCATATGATATAATTTTCCAGTACTGTCATCACATCCATAGGATAACTTTCTTCTGCTATTTGCATGTTGTATACAGTCTTCTGTCTTGTTCAATTATTTAGAGCCTCATTTGTTTGCTAATATTACATTTAATTCCTATTCAGTATGTTTTTATTTACATACTCATGAACACAAACCCAAACCCTAACAAATTTCATATATAATCCTTCATCAAACAGACACGAAGTGTAATTATTTCAATTCAAAACAAAGTTCTGCATGATTTAAATGAAAGTTTCATTCTGCTATCAATACATAAAACTATTTGCATAACAAAAGCATCACTCTATAGTGTGTTTCAAAATAATGTTCCTATTGATCTTCCTATCGACATACATTGGTTTACATTATATATAACATAAATTGGTTTACATTATATAACATACAATGCTTTACATGATATAACATACATTGTTTTACATTATATAGACCGGACTGGGTGGCGTAGTGGCAGGCCATCGGTCTACAGGCTGGTAGGTACTGGGTTCGGATCCCAGTCGAGGC
>NC_054703.1:7176436-7277403 GCF_016097555.1 Gigantopelta aegis
TTTTGTATCCTAATTCATTGCCGTAAAAACAAATCTATATTTGTTTTTATAATAAAACACTTGCGTTCCTCTGAATGCATATACAGCGTTATCACGGGTCTGAATTCAACTAAGAAACGCGTGACAATATCTTGTTTTGTCACAGGTGTGAAAGTCCACCAATGGTACCGTGGCAAACTTTCTTTTGTTTTGCTAGTGGTTACGACTGCAGACTTTTGGTTTTAATTTCTTAGTCCGGACATGGTTTGGATGCAGGTTGTTCTCCGTGGACTTACGTTTTTGACCTTTTGCTAAAAAAATTATTCCAAATTCCGCCCACCTCAAACTTACCCCCCCCCCCCCCCCCCCCCTTCCTGTCCCGGACTAAGTCAGAGATTAAGCCCGTGATAGGCGTGCGTGAAGCTCTCGTGGCACATATGCACGTTAAAACGTTACCCGACCCGATCTGACGGCAATGACCTTGCGGGGGTGGGGGGAGACTCCGATATGATTGTAGACGTAAGTGTTGAACAGAATACCGAAAGCGCGCCGGGGGCGGTTCCAGAGGGGACCGACGCCGGCCGCCAACGGACTGTTCAACCAACACAAAAATCTAACACAACATTTTGGGCAGATTCGCGTGCAAGGTCGGATCCACGTAGCGGTAGGGCCCCCTGTAAACACATGGTGGCAACCGGTCGTGCCCCTGGCTTCTCCTTGGACTCCGACGAAGATGGTTTCCCCTTGGACTCCGACGAAGATGGTTTCCCCAAAAACAACTTAAAGACAGCTAACAAAAATGATTACCTTAAAACCCAAAACAGTGAACCAAATGGTAATAACAAACAAACAAAACAGAAAAAGTATCAGACTACCATCTACTAATGCCCACCCAAACTTACAAAAAAAAAACCCAGGAACCCAAAAATGAAGAAGAGGAATTTCCATCCCTGCTAACAAGTGTAAAAAACAAAACTCCCAACAACAATACGCAAATTAAAATTAGTCTCAGGTAACAAAATTGAAGAAACAAATGTCAAACAAATAAACAACTCCTTCTATGTGGCAGTGCCAATTGGCAAAAAAAACAAAAAACAACCAAGGCCCACCAGGTGCTACTACGGATACAGTCAATAACTCAATATTCACTTATGTTTAAACAACTAAAGCCCCAAAAACAATTGATCCCTACAGGTTTATTGTAAAAACTAAAAATGTGGGATGCACCGGTACCGAGTTGCTAACCAAGCTGCGGATTGAGACCCCCCCCCCCCCCCCCCCAATATAAAAAACCAGTATATGGACATCCTACTACATGAAATTTCTGAGGAGGAAACCATTTGCTACAACGAGGACAACTGTGAGCTCTCCCTGTACATTATCAAACCCGTGAAGTGCTCGAACTGTCAACGTTGGGACCATACCGCCAGTAGTCTAGGGATTTATGTTCATTTTTTGAAGGTTGCATTTTTTTTTTTGCTCAAGTTAATAAAATTTTGATCATATGTTCCCATGACCTACCTGAACTAGAAATCAATTGGTAGCATTTTTTCTGACCACTATCATGTCAGCCATCTTGACATTCAAAATGGCCGCCATTTTCATATAATTTCTTTATATATCTCCAATTCCATTTAACATAGAAACATATTCTTGGGGTCTATTAAAACATATTATGTTAGTGAATTAAAATATTTTATTTATTATTCATCTCACATGGCAACCATCTTGAAATTCAATATGGACGTCATTCCATTATATTTTTTTCTCTATCTTTACTACCATTAAAGATAGAAAAATAATGTTGGTGTCAGTTTACATCTATGAGCTCAGATGATTATTCTGTAAAAAGGAAAATTGTTGTCTGATCTTGGCAGCCATCTTGAAATTCAATTTGGCTACCACTTTAATATATGTTTTTCAAATATCTCAACTCCCGATTAACATGGAAGCATAATTTTTTGTCCATGTACATTTCTGTATTCCATGCATTGGATGGTTTTCATTTATAGTCATTGAATCATGAAAACAATCTTGAAATTCAATATGGCCGCCATTTTAATACATTTGTCTTATATCTCAACTCATGGTTAATGGAGAAGCACAACTTTGTTGTCTCGATGTATATTTCAGTGGTCAATGAATCTAATTCTTTAGATTTATAGTCATTCAATTATGGCAAACATCTTAAACTTCAAAATGGCAGCCATATGGAAAATAAAAATGGCCACCAAGGTAATCATTTGGCAAATACGTTTTCTCCTAGTCTACATACAAATGCAACTGTTGTGTTCATTAGTACATTTTTAGGTCTAATAATTATAAGATTGCAATACTAATGACAAACTAATGAAATAAAGGAACATACCAACTGTAAATTGTAATGCATAACAGCATATTAGACATCTACTTCATCTGTAATAGTATGCACATTGCAGCAGTCCTCATCAGTTTCACGTTTGCAACGCTCTATACATTGAAGGTTGTGTTGCTTACACTAAATTACAGTACATCTATCTGAACACTTACTGACACCATAATTCCATCTAATCAGTTATACCACAGATTCTGATGCAGCTTGCACCTCCAACAGCAGTCACAAATATACCAACCCCCTTGACTCAACCAAGTTTGCATGGATCAAGAATGGCCAGATGTAGCATGGCATCTTGAGCCCAGAAATGTGCTTGGAACTTTGGATATGCTGTTTTCTTACCCCAGAGGTAGGTGGCAGTGTTTCCACACTTTGGTTTGTTGATGGTTTCTTGAACTTTCCATCTTAGAGTAGCTGCATCAGTTGTAGAAATGACCCTTGTGTTTGGTTCCATGCAGTAAAATCTTCACATTTTTCACTGACCTCTTTGTATGGTCATCACCGATTCCAACCTGACTTTGGTGTTACTTATATATGGAGCTTTCGTGAATACATTGAATTCTCTTTACTGATGTCCACCATCACCAATTGTCCTGTTGTGTCATATTCAGTTACAGCATGAACATCTGGTAAACCGAGTCTATCTCTGGATACAGTTCATTATACAATGTTTGCAGGTTGATCTGGTTGTGATTTACATATAATTATTTGTGTATCCTAATGGTGATCAAACCCAACAGTCTGTGTCTTTGATGTAGAAATCCACCTCATTGCCTGGCCCGATTACTTCACAAGTATGAGGAATCATGTGTCATTGTCACATCATGGCCTGCAATAGTTTTCGATATCGTAGCGCTCAGATAGCTTCGAAAATCTGTAGCCTGCTTAGTGGAAATATATGATGTCATCTTTCGTAAATATTATTGTTAAAAAATAAATCTTACACCCATGTAACCATCTAATAGTGAATCAAAGCATGCAAAAAATGCTTCTGTTCCTGAGAAGATCACACACACCGATCCCACTAATTATCGGTACAGACGTAAGTTGCAACCAGATCAACATGCAACTAAATAACGATGAACTGGGTTCAGAAAGAAAATCAAGATTACCAGGGTTGCATGTAGCAACTGGATGTGATACAACAGGACAAATTGATGGCATATGCAAACAAATGTTATTGAATGTATTCAGGAAAGCTCCACTGGGTATATCTGAAGCTCTTAACCAGCTTGGAATTACTGATGAATCATACAAAGAGGCAAGTACGCCATGGTACTAAGCTCAAGGGTCATTTGTATAATTGATGCAGCTATTCTGAGAGGAAAGATGTTCAAGCCACCATCACCAAACCAAAGTGTGGAAACACTGCCAAATATCTAATAACAGCATACCCAAAGAGCATATCTCCAAGCAAATATCCTAGCTTAGGATTCCAAGCTACATCCAGTGATCTAGACCCATGGCTGGATCAAGGAGGATACATTTGTACATGTGGTTGAAGGTGCAAGCTGCACCAGAGGCTGTGATAAACTGATCAGATGCAACTGTGGTATCAGTAAGTGTTCAGGTAGATGAACCTGTAGGGAATACAACCTGCAATGTACAGAACTCTACATGTGGTGATGGTTGCTACAATATGCATGTCATTACATACGAAGTAGATCCCTAATCAGGGGTCACAATGGGAAAATAATTAATTTTAGTCAATTTTCAGATACATGTATGTGGGATATTTCTTTAGAAATTATTTAAAAAGTGGCTAATTTAAAAAACATTCAATTAGCCAGATACTAAATGGGTGAGCCCTGCTAATGTGTCATTGTGAATTACAGTTTACAACTGGTCTGTTCCTCTATTTCATCAGTTTAAAATCTAGAACATGAAAGTCATTAGTAATGCAATATTTTAATTATTTCACATAAAATGTATGTGGACTAGGAGCAAAAGTATTTGCCAAATAATAAAATTGGTGGCCATTTTTAAATCTCCATATGGCTGCTATTTTGATTTTTAACGTGGTTTCATGACTGGAGGATGGTTGTAAAAATGTCACCCTTCAATTCACTGATCCTAAAAATGTACAGACAAAACTAATTGTTCTCCTACCTTAACCAGAAGTTACGATATATGAAAAATGCATTAAAATGGTGGCCATTTTGAATTTCAAGATGGCTGCCATAATTGGATGACTATAAAAATGTCATAAATTCATGGCTACATAAATTTACATATAGACAAAAAATATTGTGTTTCTATGTTAACCGAGTGTTGAGATATATGGAAAAATATATTAAAATGGTGGCCATTTTGAATTTCAAGATGGATGCTTAGGTCAGACAACAATTTTTTTTTTCACAACTTCATTCACTGAGCTCATAAATGTAAACAAATACCTAAATTGTTGTTGTGGGTCAACTGTGAGTAAATATATATATAAGAATATTTAATTGGCGGCCATTTTGAATTTCAAGATGGCTGTCATGCCCAAATGACTAAATAAAATGTTATCAGCGACTTCATTGCCCTCAAAAATATAAATAGACACAATAATTGTGTTTCTATGTTAACTGGGAGTCAAAATATATGTAAAATATCCCCAAGTTATGGCCATTTTGAATTTCAAGATGGCCACCATGATCAAATGACTGAAAAAAATGCTACCAATGGATTTCTAATTCTGGATAGTCTTAAGAATAAAAAGAAATACATTTTATTGACTTGAGCAAATTTTTTTTTACAAAACTCCCTGGACTACAGAGGGTGCAAGGCTACACCTATGTCTCCCACCTGCTGTCGGGGTGGTAAAAACACCCTAAAAGACTGGGTCACCAACAACGCAGAGAAGCGATCTCTTGTGCTAACTGTCGCAGCCCACACTATACTCATGACAAAAGCTGCCCAGAGTACAAGAGAGCCCTTCTCGCATTAGCAAAAAAAATCAGAAACCCGCTAACATAACTAAAAATCCCATTCCAACCAAAACCTTTATTTCTAAACCAGTTGCCCCTGGGGGTGGGGGTTTGTACTCCCAACATAGTGAAAAACAGTGTTGGGGTGGCATGCTCCAAATTCCCAAGGGCAGCTAACCCTAGTCTACTGATTACCGCCCTTGATCTTGTTCGTCTGCTGAGTGGCCTCTACATCTTTGATGGAGAAAGAATAGAAACACCCACACGCCCCCAAGTGGACGAGGCCACTGGGCGGGCCTGCAGGATCTTAAAGAGTGCACTGGGTATTGATATCAGCCAGCAGGACATTATAAACAGGACCTGCCAATGGTATAAAATACCCTGCACCGGTAATTCAATATGGGAAGACAACAAGACACCCGTTGTTGGTCTCTCTAATAATAATAACGACTCAGTAGATTAATAATTATATTTTAAATTACTGCTCTAATAGAACTGCTTGATAACTGATCGAGTTATGGCAGACAGCTCTAAGGTCGATAATATTAATAATAATATTAATTTCAATTCTAATTTAAAACATGTAGCTGACCATGGCCTTATTATTTTACAATGGAACGCCAAGGGTCTTAAATCTCAGAATCATGGAGATGAACTTAAACTATTTGTACCGGCCTCGGTGGCGTCGTGGCAGGCCATCGGTCTACAGGCTGGTAGGTACTGGGTTCGGATCCCAGTCGAGGCATGGGATTTTTAATCCAGATACCGACTCCAAACCCTGAGTGAGTGCTCCGCAAGGCTTAATGGGTAGGTGTAAACCACTTGCACCGACCAGTGATCCATAACTGGTTCAACAAAGGCCATGGTTTGTGCTATCCTGCCTGTGGGAAGCGCAAATAAAAGATCCCTTGCTGCCTGTCGTAAAAGAGTAGCCTATGTGGCGACAGCGAGTTTCCTCTAAAAACAGTGTCAGAATGACCATATGTTTGACGTCCAATAGCCAATGATAAGATAAAAAATCAATGTGCTCTAGCGGCGTCGTTAAATAAAACAAACAAACTTTACTTTAAACTATTTGTCTAAAAAAATATAAAAAATAGACGTTATATGTGTACAGGAAACCTGGATTAGAGATAAACAATTAAATAAATCCATGTTTCCCTTTAATATTAAAGGGTACACTGCTCTATTTTTCTAATACTAATGTAACAACTAGAGGCGGCCTAGCCTTCTTTGCTAAGGAGAATATAGCTTATACTAAGTTACCAAAAATTGACTTACATGATAATATAGAGGACAATGGTATTACTCTTCATGGAAATAAAGACCAAATTAATCTATATAACATATATATCCACCCTGGAGGCAATCAAAAAGATATTACAGATAAACGCTATAATAAACTAATTAATAATAACAATAAAACTATAATATTAGGAGATTTCAATAGCAGAAATATCCTCTGGGGTTCTACACTAACTTGTAAACAAGGCAGAATGATAGAACAATTTTCAGATAACCACAACCTAGTCTGTCTTAATGATGGCTCAATAACCTTTATATTCGATAGCAATTCTGCCTGTATTTGTTTAGATTTAATAATAATGATAAAACTATAATATTCAGAGATTTCAATAGCAGAAATATCCTCTGGGGTTCTACACTAACTTGTAAACAAGGCAGAATGATAGAACAATTTTTAGATAACCACAACCTAGTCTGTCTTAATGATGGCTCAATAACCTTTATATCTGATAGCAATTCTGCCTGTACTTTAACATTGGTCTCCACTTCAATATCCCCAAACTGTGAATGGGAGGTTCTCAATAATTTAGGCAGTGATCAACTACTCATTCAAATTACAAGATTAACAACGAATGTAGAGAGGTACCTAAATATATATAAAAAATTGAACTTCGATAAAGCAGATTGGCAACTGTTTCATAACTTGTGTAAACAAATTAAAATTAAAGATATTAAATCAAATAATATAGATAAATTTAATGACGAATTAATTAATAAAATAATTAATATAGCAGAAAAATCTATTCCAATTTCCACCATAGGGTCTAGAAAACATACAGTCCCTTGGTGGAATAGTAATATAGGAGATTTAATAAAATTACGTAATAAAAATAGAGCAATCATGAAAAAAAAAAAATCGAAGGATAACATTTCCAATTATAAACATAGAAAATACTTAGTCTCTCAAGCAGTACTAGCTGCCAAAAAACAATCGTGGGAAAATTTCTGTTCATCTATTTCCCAGGAAACTAATAGTAAGGAGGTCTGGTCCAAAATTAAATGCATACAAGGAAAACAATATAGTAACCAAATCCCTTAGCTACCAATAAAGAATTCAGAACCAACCAACAAAAAGCTAATATATTTGCTAAAACATTGGCTAATAATTCAAGTAATAATACTTTTTCCAAACAATTTCAAAAAAGTAGAATTGATAAAGGAAAAGAAAAAATTCCACTAGTCTGATGCTAAATTTAATATAAAATTTTTAAATATTAATAATAAATTTAATAAACAAGAATTCATCGAGGGCTTCATTCACAAGAAATGTACCACTACCGGGCCGGACAATTTCAGCTATGTCTTTTTTAAACACATGCCTGATGAAACCCTAGATGTATTCTTAGAACTTTTTAATCTAGTCTGGAGTCAGGGCTATATACCATCAAGCTGGAAGGCGGCTACTGTCTTCACTTTACATAAAAAAAAGGTAAAGATGCTAGCAAACCTAGCAACTATATACCTATATCTCTGACCTCTAACGTGTGCAAAACCATGGAGGCCATGGTCAACAATAGACTAACGCTTTATCTAGAACAACATGGATTAATCACTAAATTTCAGTGGGTTCTGTAAAAATCATTCTACTATTGATCACCTTCCATCAGAAATAAATAGAGCATTTTCTAAAAGGCACAAGGTAGCAGCAGTCTTTGTTGACATATAAAAGGCTTATGATATGGTTTGGCGCCATGGTTTACTTGAAAAAGTATTTTAAAAATGGGTATAAAAGGTAATTTATTCAGTTTTATTGATAAATTTATTTCTAACCGTTCTTTCAAGGTTAATGTTAATGAGTATTTTTCTCCACTAACCACTCTGGAAAACGGTATTCCACAAGGCTCAGTCATTGCCCCAACTTTATTCAGTATTTTCATCACCGATTTGGCAGAAGTAATGACTAATAATCTAAAATACAAAAGTGCAAAATTTAGCATCGGACTATTTGCAGATGATACTGCTTTTTGGCATTCAGGGATGGATCCTAATATTCTTTAAAAAGCAATCCAATCTGATATTGACAAATTGGTAAAATGGTCCGAATCTTGTGGAATCAAACTTTCGGAATCCAAAACTGTGTGTATCTTCTTCAAGAATAAATCCAGTGGTTCAAGCTATAGGCTTAATTTAACCTTAAACAATAAAATATTTAACACAAGTTTTTAGGCATAATTTTTTACCAGGCCCTCACTTTTAAAAATCACATAGAAGATATAGCAGCACATAGTGGGTCCTATATTAATATTCTCAGAATCCTATCTGGAACCAATTGGGGCGCAGAGGAAAACTCTAATAATGCTATACAACGCTTTTATAGTTTCTAAATTACAATATGGCGCCCAAGCCTTCTGTTGTGCGGATCTCCCAATATTCTAAATGCTCTAGATTTAGTCCAAAATAAAGCCCTAAGAATTATTTCTAAATCCTGCATAACCACCCCTACAGTTAATATCCAAGCAGAACTTGGAATCCCCCCCCCCCCCCCCCCCGACTCAAATTAGAAATAAACTCTGAAATACTGGATGAAATGTAAAAATTTAACACCCCATAAACCAGTCAATCAAATTGATACTCATCCAGTTAATAAAATTGGATTGGGATTCAAATCAACGGAAGGAGTGGGCGATTCCTTTGGCATACTAATGCATAAATTATGCAAGGCCCTTAAAATAAATAATCTCCCAATCAGTAACGATTTTTATACAAAAATTCACCTTGGCTACAAGATAGACCGCTTGTACCCCTTCTCATAAGGGAAAAATTACTAGCAAATGACTATGAGCCCTTCAAAAACGTAATATTTAGAGCCAATGCTGAAGAAATTTATTCCAACTATATCCATATTTATACTGATGGATCCAAGGATCCGGTTACTGGAAGAACTGCCATAGCTTTCTATGTTCAACCTAGTCCCCCTCTCAAGCAATTTGTGGGGAGGGCTAGGTTGTCAGACCATGTTTCAGTATACACTGCTGAACTCATGGCAATCTTCCACGCCCTTCTTTGGATCAATTCTAACAGTAATATTAATAACCAAACAAATTATGTTATCTTTTCTGACAGTCTTAGCTCTCTTTTGGCTATAAAGGGAGCTGACTCTGCCAGAAAATAACGTATCCATAAAATCTATGCCCTCAATGGCTTCCTCGTGGGTAAAGGCATTACCATCACTCTGGAATGGGTACCGGCCCACGTGGGAATCATTGGAAACGAGCACGCGGATACTAATGCCAAAAAAATAATTAAATGATCCTATTATTGGCTGTGGACTTGGTTACAACTACACTGAAATCATGTCCATGGCCAATGTAGAAATTCTTAAATTCTGGCAAGCCGACTGGCTAAACAATAATAATAAATGGCATTTAAAACTTAAATCTAAAGTTAACACACCTGGCCCTACGTCTTCCAATATTTATTTAACAAAATTTTAACTAGACTACGACTTGGCGTAGTCTCAGGACTAAATGACACTAAATACAAAATTAAAGCTGTTAAATCCTCTAACTGTCCACAATGCAATGTGATGGATAATGTTGATCAAATATATTAATATTAGAGCTAATTTTAAGAAAAAACGTTTAGATCTGGGTCTGGCATTTAATCCAACTAATATACTAAACTCTAACAAACACAATTTTAATAAGGTTTTATCCCTCTTGGGAGAATATGTTATGGACTCTGGGCTGGATATTTAGATGAATTGGTTTGTTTTAGAGGAAATATGGAGGAGGTTCAACCCTGGATGAACCGACACACCGGGTCCAGCCTCTGGCAGGGCTGTCCCGGAGGTTAGACGGGACATACAGATCAGCCTACAGACCTTTTCTTCTGTTTCTGATGACCATTTATTCCTTTTTATTTCAGCTTACCATCCATACATTACCTTAAAATTAATTTTAAAAAAAATAAAAAAAATCCGCTGTTCATTTAGGTTACTCTGGACTCTGGTAATCTAATATTATCTTAGCATGATTTTTAATATATTGTCCATTTGTAAGTAATGGACAATATATTTTTTCTTTTAGCCATATAGGAAGGCCTTATATGTTTATATGCTAGCTTGTCCTAATGCTGTTTTAATTAACCTGCGTTTTATGTTATGCTTTGTTTTATTTTTATTTTCTATATAGCTACTGCAAGTCACTTATGGTCTCCCCTGCAGCTAGTTAAAAGTATGTTTATTTTATAATTACTTATTTTACATTATATATATATATTAAGGCCGTTGGTAAGATTTGGCCATATTTTTAATGACTAAATTGCTTTTTACTAGCATTCACTACTTAGTGAAGTGATTCCTGGCAGGATCCTTCTCCAGTAGGGCTTTTTTTATTGTGTTATGTGTGTTTTAATTATTTTATGTTGTGTTAATTTTAGCATGTTATTTTTAGTAGACATTTTTAACATATTACTAATGTTTTATATGAATTATAAACTATTATGTTATCTTTTAACTAACTGCGTAACATGTTTTTATTTTTACAATTAAAGCGGTCATGGGTTCAGATCGCTCCCCTGTACATTAATGGCTTGTCTGGGCCATCCGTATAAGTGACTCGTAGTACAGTGGTAATCTGTACTTGCGGCGAATGTTGAGGAACTCTTTGAAGACTACCCATTCAAAATTACCAACTAGACTGCAGTTTAGTGGTTCTTGCCTTCTATTTTTAACATTTTCTTTTAATTATAGGCAGGAACTACTCACTCCACCACACGAGCTCGGCGGCCGGAATAACAAGGTCATCACCTTATGTCCAACTCTTACCAGCCATCACCTTATGGCTAGATAGCAGATGGTGGTTCTCTAACCACCCTTCCCTCCAAAACACACCTAGGTGTGTTAACAGAGCCTCCAAGGCTCACCATATCAACACTGATCACCACTTGCCGGAATGGCCTCCCATGGTCTGGGGTAGGGGGGCTGGGTATGCCAGAAATAGGGCGGTAGGGCGTTGGCGATTGGGTGTTAGGGTTAGGGTTAGGATTGTCTGACCTCCCCTGCCCACCTGCCACTCGCCGTGGGCGTTTGGCCTGGTGGGGTGGTGAAAACTCACCCGGGTGTTGGACCGCAAATCTGGATTGGTCGCAAAGCCCACCCCGATCGTTAACCTTTCCTCCAGGGCTAAATTTAATATAATATATTAAGTATATTATAACTTTAGGACGCCCGATCAAAAACAGTGTCTACTAAATGTTTCAAATACCAATAACCTATATATCCTTTTAGAACGACACATCTAAATTAATTTTAAAAAACATGTTTAGTATAAAGTCAAAAATATCCCCCCTTTTTCCAACACTCTCCCCCTGGTCGAATTGCTGGCCAGGGATAAGACCCGGGGGGGGGGGGGGGGGCGCGCGCGAGATGCCTGAACCCTAGTGGATATAGGCATGTAAAAACTGGTCTGAAGTCTGAATAAGTCTGATAAAAATTCCCGAAAGCTGATTTTAATAGATGTTCTACAAAACGCGGCGCTTCTAATGATACCAAAATAAACACACCCAGACCAAGATACTTGTAATTTTCACCGATACAATTGGATCCTAATAATATGGCACAAAGCAAGCATGACTGCAAATCGATTCATTAATAAGTCATTTTTAGAATGTTAACAATTAAATGCAATGAGCAACTTGTCCACATGTATATGTATGCATATATCAATTAAATTAGTTATTTACTTGTTTGTTCTTTTCTTTCGTTCTTTATTTCTTCATTTATAGATTTAAAAAAAAAAAAAAAAAAATTTGTGAAGGTATTAAATGGTATACGTTTTACAAACAATAAAACCCCCCAAGTAATTAATAGTGATCAGACAGTTTGCAATTACTAATTATAGCTTATTTCAATAATATAACAAAATATATATGTTATGCATTGATACAGTAATTATACCTATGGTTATGGGTACCTTTTCGTCAATAATCTAAATTTAAGAATAATAAATCTGTTTTGGAAACCGATTCCCTCCCTGCAGTATACATACGTTTATAAATGTTTGAAATAATTTAATAAATAATCCAATATTATCCATTATATCTTTCAATGAATGAAACCGGTATGGTTGTAAAATAAAGTGCATAACTTCATGGTGGTAAAACAGTTCATTATTTGTGTAGATTTGTGGAAATGTAATCATGATTCTAATCATGATTACTAGACAATGTATTCGCAATCGTAATCAATTACTTTCAATTATCTCGTAATCGTAATCGTAATCGTGACCTTCCAAAGTAATCGTAATCGTAATCGATTACTTTTGTCAAGTAATCGCACCATCTCTGATATATATATATATATATATATATATATATATATATATATATATATATATATATATATATATATATATATATACATACACATATTTACATGCATAGTAATGCTGATGCACACTAAATCAGATTAACATGATAACGTTTTCCATAATGTATTACAGATTCTGATGTGATACATACACGTTGTACATTATAATCATGTTAATCATTGCGAAAAATGTTAGCTTTCAGGGTGTAATTTTAACATGTTGAGATTATATGGTGCCACAAATTGGGAGATATATCTTGCTGCCAAAGAAAGAATGAAATGTTTTATTTAACGACGCACTCAACACATTTTATTTATGGTTATATGCCATCAGACATATGGTTAAGGACCACACAGATTTTGAGAGGAAACCCGCCGTCGCCACTACATGAACTACTCTTTCCGATTAGCAGCAAGGGATCTTTTATTTGCGCTTCCCACAGGCAGGATAGCACATACCACGGCCTTTGATGTACCAGTCATGGTGCACTGGCTGGAGTGAGAAATAGCCCAATGGGCCAAACCATGGCCTTTGTTGAACCAGTTATGGATCACTGGTCGGTGCATGTGGTTTACACCTACCCATTGAGCCTTGCGGAGCACTCACTCAGGGTTTGGAGAGGGCATCTGGATTAAAAATCCCATGCCTCGACCCAGTACCTACCAGCCTGTAGACCGATGGCCTAACCACGACGCCACTGAGGCCAGTTGCTGCCAAAGAAGAAAAAAAATCCCATAATTGTTGACTTTTATAATAACATAAGGAATATGCACACTTTAACAGCAATTTGTGGCATTTTGAAACAAAAAAGTAGAGGGGAAAAAGAAAGAAATAAATTAAATGTTTTATTTAACGACGCACTCAACACATCTTATTTACGGTTATATGGCGTCAGACATATGGTTAAGGACCATACAGATATTGAGACAGGAAACCTGCTGTCGCCACTTAATGAGCTACTCTTTTCGATTAGCAAAAATGGATATTTTATATGCACCACCCAATAGACAGGATAGCATATACCACAGCCTTTGATGTACCAGTTGTCACGGAACATGCGCTTAAATTTGTTTCGCCTGTGGCGATTTTAATTGTGTTAGAGGGCCGTGTGCAGTTTATTGCCCGTAGCCCAGATGGGCAACTTGTTACGTAAGACTTCTGCGCGACCGTCCTCGATCGGTACGCCTAATACACACCCTCAGCCAGGTGCGGAGGCCATGTGGCTAGTAGTTACGTAATATCTCCGGTAGTGCTGTTTATGGCCAGGAGATTGCTCGCGGTTGGCGACAGCCAGACTGACGATCAGAGAGAAATATACCGACTCTAGTAGATGTAGAATATGAGATGATACGTGAGGTACCGCCTTGTACCCCCAGGCAAAATCCTGATTTATAATAAATAGCTAGTGTTTTAGAGATATGGAGGAGAACGAATAGGAAGGCTCCGAGGGAACGTTAGTCCGTTTGGACTTTGGTAAATATCATTTCTGCTCTGTGTATAACCTAGCCCGAGTACTCTGACTGTAAGAGAGCTAGACGGACATTTGGACATAAACACGCTCTCATTACAGTCAGAGACCAACCTATGTCTTTTTTTGGCAATTCCTGACTACCAAACGGTAGGCAACGAGTCCCGCTCTAATACCACAACAATCCTATGTTTGACGTCAAATACCTTTACATCAATCATTTTCGAGTTAAGTGATACAAAAATATCCACATATTAATCACTAATACACTTACTACAGAAAGAAACCCGACAGCACCTACATTCAGCTACGCTTCGTGACACTCCGTCGCAACAATTGCAAAGCTCGGCGATCTATTTCGAGACGTAGACCACTTGATCGCGCACTGGGCGATTCCGCCTTGTGCAGCAGTTACAGGGGCCGTCTCATATCAAGCGAAGTTACAACATGGAAGAGTTGGCTAATGCCGTTTTGGATGAATTTGGATTTCATTACGTCATTAAACCAAAACAATTACACATTATTGATTCCATTTTGAATTTGAAGGATACATTTGGGGTGTTATCGACAGGATACGGCAAAAGTATATGCTACGTACTGCCTCCTCTTATGAGACGACCTCTGTAACTGCTGCATAAGGCGGAATCGCCCAGTCTCGAAATAGATCGCCGAGCTTTGCAATTGTTGCGACGGAGTGTCACGAAGCGTAGCTGAATGTGGGTGCTGTCGGGTTTCTTTCTGTAGTATGTGTATTAGTGATTAATATGTGGATTTTTTTGTATCACTTAACTCGAAAATGATTGATGTAAAGGTATTTGACGTCAAACATAGGATTGTTGTGGTATTAGAGCGGGACTCTTTGCCTACCGTTTGGTAGTCAGGAATTGCCAAAAAAAGACATAGGTTGGTCTCTGACTGTAATGAGAGCGTGTTTATGTCCAAATGTCCGTCTAGCTCTCTTACAGTCAGAGTACTCGGGCTAGCCCGTAGCCAGCATGTTTTGCTGGGGGGATCGAAATTGCATTTGAACGGAACTCATCAAATGCGAATGCCGAAGGCGCGGAGCTGTAGACGGGAGGGGGGGGGGGGGGTCCCATGGGTTTGGCGCCATACCCAAATATTTTTTGAGATTTTATTTAGGTTTTTTTTGTTAACCTTTTGACAAAATTAATTAATCTTATCATTACTGTATGCCTAACCCTAAACTTAACCTATTTTCTTTCTGGGGGAGGTTGACTGTGGTTGAAATCAATTCCATAGTGCCATACCCAAAAATTTCTTTCTAGCAGAAACACTGATATAGAACCCCTTGCCAAACAATGTGATGACGCCGGTTACACTCGAGAATATTACATTAAAGTGCTGTGCCAGACCATACACTAAAATTTCAAATTCCACAATTAAATGCTTTCTTAATTCATTGCAAAAATATTTAAACCGATATGTAAATCAATAATTACGAAAATGCCCCATAAAAGTATTAAAACATCACTCCCGTAGAACACTGCCGGAAATGACCGAGTAAAATTCTCGGTAAAAACATTTGCCTGTAAATAGCCGTGACGTCAAGAAGGGAACGCGCTTCACAGAAACCTACCACGAGATGACTTCCAGCGCAAGCGAAAGTGGGACCGACAGCGACTGCCAAGCTTGATCATGCGATTCTTCTTTCGATGATGAATAGTGTAGTAATGACGACTGGACTAATATTTGTGCAACACATCAAATAATGCCTTATCAGTTTGAACCTGGAACATCTTCCGACAAACCACCGGCCTGACAGATGTCGATGAAAATGGTCGTGGAGACAGCTTACCACTAATTTACAACTTTTATTCTTGTTTTGTTCTTTAGCTTTTCGTGCGAATTATTTTGCTACACTGTATGTTCTAATACTTGTGATGTAGTAGAAAAGACGATAAATAACTCTTGAATTCTACGAGTCAAGTGGACCCGATATCGGTAATTTTAAGAAATAAACAAAAACGACTTTTAGCCCGCCCCATCCCTCTATGAAGATTTTTTTTGTGTGAATAATTTCAGTTTAGTTTGACGTAAAAAAAGAAAAAAAAAAGAAAAGTGTTTTGGAAATAACAAAACAATACTATTTTTTGTGTACAGTTGTGACAGAAATAAATAACTTATTTTATTTTTTTTAAATAAACAAAAACGACTTTTAGTCCGTCCCATCCATCTATGAAGACGTTTTGTTTTTTTGTGAATAATTTCAGTTTAGTTTGACGTAAAAAAAAAAGTAAAAGTGTTTTGGAAATAACAAAACAATACTATTTTTTTGTGTGCAGTTGTGAAAACAGTCTGCTCAGAAATAAATAACGTATAGCACATTCCATAGTATGAAAAAAGGTTTTCTCTGTGGGAGGTATAGTAAAATTAATTTAATGTATTTATAGTCTGTTTTACAGGGAACGCCTTTTTTCATACTATGGAATTTACAAGTCATTTATTTCTGAGCCGATTGTTTTCTAATATGCATAGCCTACAGAATTAGCTTTTTTTTTTTTTTTTTTCTTTTTACAAAAAACCCCAACATTTTTGTAGGATGGGACGGACTAGGCTATAGATACTTACTTGTCTGTACTTTATTGTTTTAATGTTCTCGAACTGTAAAGAAAAATCTCACAAATGAACGAGATGCAAACGACAACAAATCGGATCTCGATGATTGCACGAACCGTGCATGAGAAAACAAACTGACCGGAGTTGAAAGCATAACGCAATTTGGGACATTGACGATATGCACCACAAGGTCGTTTCGGTGTGGATGGCGTCGGCTTGTTGTCATTTGTTTTGTGTCGCAGAAACATTGTTGGTACAGCATCTTTTTTTAAAAGCCATAACACATGGTATTCCCATATCTCGCTTAATATAAGCCGACAAGCCAGTTCGGACGAATCGAAACTAAAGTGTCTGCTGTCGCAACGGTCTCCGGCATTTTCTTCCTGTCCAGTATTTCCACGTTGTTTTAATCAAATTCACACGCAGCTTTCTCATAGCAACATTACTAGGAAATGCATGAAGACTAAATTTATCGGCTTTTGTATTGTTACAGCCGCCAACAACACGCCGTTTAACCATAATAAACACAAAAGAAGCAATGAACAATGGCGCTGACTATCGAAAGGAGTTCCCTTCGTGACGTCACGGATCAAATTACGGAAATTGCCGAAACGAATTCAGCTGGTTCTGTTTTTCAGGGGAATATTTTTAAATGGAAAATATACCGGTATATAATTTTTTTTACATTTTTTTTTTACATTTTCTAATCATATTAAATAATATCTTGATTGATATAGCTCAATACATCATACATCTGGCACAGCACTTTAACGTTTGTTGCGAAATATACGTTAACAAATTGCATGACGTTGTGGTATGCATGTAAAATGGCCTGATCACAAAGCCACGACAAGAAACCGTTTGTTTTCAGCCGTACTAATGTATTTATAATAAATGATACATGGCAAAATTGTAATAAAGTTAAGCCTGTTGGAACACCTTGACTTCTAATCGGCGGTTATTGAAAGGAAGGAAATGTTTTATTTAACGACGCACTCAACACATTTTATTTACGGTTATATGGCGTCAGACATATGGTTAAGGACCACACATATATTGAGAGGAAACCCGCTGTCGCCACTTCATGTGCTACTCTTTTCGATTAGCAGCAAGGGATCTTTTATATGCACCATCCAACAGACAGGGTAGTACATACCACGGCATTTGATACACCAGTCGTGGTGCACTGGTTGGAACGAGAAATAGCCCAATGGGCCCACCGACGGGTGGGCGATCCCACACCGACCGCGCATCGAGCGAGCGCTTTACCACCGGGCTACGTCCCGCCCCTGCGGTTATTGGATGGCAAACGCGGTTACATCGACGCATGATTCCCAGTCTGGAGCTGCACGCGGTAAGACGTGTTTGTTTCGCTTGTGCACACTGCACGTGCTTTCGTGTGCTCGACTTGGGGGTCCTTCATTTCGTTGTTTTTGTCAGCGAAATGAAGTTTTCTACTGGGATGTATGCGGCCATTGGAACAGATTGAACGCTGGAACGCTTCTCGTTTCGACAGTCTGCACCACCAGGTTGGATTCTTTTTCAGCGAGATTCCTCGCCTCCACGTTTTTCTCCGTCTGACTATGTTGACTTGTTTTTTCGTGACTCGTATGACGGCCATTCTGCAGAACGCCACGGTTGTTCGCGTTTAGTCTCTACATGTCCGAGCCTGTCCTAGCAGCACTGGAAGATTAACCGCCCCACTCTAAGAAGAAATAGGAAGCGGGGTCGGCCCCTACTACTCTTTTTCTAGACTTTACATTGTTTTATAGTGATACCATCTCGTATCCTCCGGAGTCGGGCCCGTCCGCACCACTATACCAACCCATGACGACTGGACTATACCCTAGTCTGATACTCTACTCGTTCAGACGGATCCGGCTTCTCAAGATCTGTATTTCAGCACAGCACTACACCTTCAACGTCTATCGACTGTCAATCTAGGGGTTTTCTTGACGGGATGCAACCCATCTCGTCCCTTTAAGCTGTGCACCCAAACGGCCTTAACGAGGCCACTCGCGTGGACATATCGATCGGACTTTAAACGTTTAGATCTGCGTTCAAAATTTTATGTCGAAATTACTTCTTTTTTGTAATATTATTAAATAGTCCGATCCTCTCTTCTTTCTCTTATTTAATTTTGGACTGTCCTAAAATGCTCCAAATTATATAAATATTCGGCCGAGCAGTCAATTCTTTTTTATTTTTGGCTTGTAACCTTTTTCTTTTTTTTCTTTAATTTATTAACTTTTTTACTAATTGCTATTTTCAAAATTCTGCCCATTTTCACCCCCCCCCCCCCCCCCCCCCCCCCCCCCCCTCCATCCCGAGTCAGGCCACCGATCTTATCGGAGGTCGGACTCGGGATGGGCGTGTTCGAAACCCTAGTGGTATATGGGCACGTTAAACTAGTTATCATCATCAACATCGACGCATGGTCACAGATTGATTGATTACAAACATATTTTAGGCCACCTATTTTTTATTAAATGGTTTACGGATTTTTTTCCACAAAATATATGTAGGTGGTCGAAATAAAAATAAAAGTTTTGGATCCATTTTTTTCTTTTATTTTTCTGACCAATTTTTTTCTGAGGAAAAAAAAAGAAAATTTTCTGAGAAAAAAAGAAGAATTTTTTTTAAATCCAGATTATTCATCATGAAACACACACACACACACACACACACACACACACACACACACACATATGTTGCAAATGGATTTTGTGGTTGCATGTACTTTCTCATTCACTACATTCTGCTTCCCGGGTTTTACAGTATTTATATCTCGTTTAAATAACTAATGTGGATATATTCATGTTATTTCAAAACAATTACACTAATAAATATATAATCGGGGCGAATCAACTCACTTTTGGGGCGAAACGACTCCGTACGAATAATATTTTAGAACGAACCAACCCTGGGTGAACGGGTCTAAGGGCGAAACAACACAGGGTTCGAAATGGTTTTAGGGCGAAACGACCCGGATTCAACAGAAATTGATCTGCAGATGTCGTAATTTTACTGCTTTGGCACTCAGGCATATAAATACTGTATTATACATAGATGCTTATTGATTTATACTTTTGATATGTATTTATGATGTTGAATTAGTTAATACAGACATACTACGATAAACTGTTCAATTCTGCTACTTGAAATTCTGATTTCGACATATAGCCGCTTTCCGCAAGTATCAATAACAACAACAACAAGATGGTGGCCATGCACCTGTGCACCCGCACAGTACACGGCAAAGTCAAAACGCAACGTACTTCTGAATAAATAATTTAACAAAGACAGAATATGATTTGACAAGTATAATTTTGGGAAAAATACCCTTGAATTACTTTTTTTTTTTTTTTTTTTTGGTCAGAACGGCGGTAAATCTTTTTTTTAAATGTAGGTTTGCATTTTTATTTTTCCAGCGGGACTTTTTAATGAACTTCGGCGGATCCGTAAACCTATTAATCAAAAACGACTGGCCTTATTGTACAAAGAGAATTGGGCACGTTTGACAACTTGCTACGTCCCGCTCCCTAACTTGCATTTATTAAGATCATATAGGCCTAATTTCATTGTATAAATACAGAGTCGAGTTGCATTTTCCTTGGGTGCTGTTGGACGAATAATGTAGCAATCTCGTTCACATCTATATCTTGGTCATAATGAATAGTTAGGAGCGCCAAATTAGAAAGGCGCTCCAGTCCCATAGACGCACGTATGTACGTGTGTAGTCCGGGAGAAACTAAATCGTAGCCAGTGTGTAGTCGGGGAGAGACTAAATCATAGCCAGTGAGAGTACTGAATATTCATGATCAAACGGTTGATCGACATCGAGTAATGTTCTGGTGTATATATATATAAATTATTCCAACTGTAACAAGTATTTAATAATATACAGTGTGCGTATATCAATGTCGTTGTTTGTTGTTTTCCTACTCTTCTGTGGGATAATCCCGCCGATATTTTGATGAATTTTACACCAGTGGTAGCATACAACAAGCATTTTTTTTAACATACTTTTTTATGACTTTTATAGGTAGTAGTCTACCAAATAGCATCTCGTCCAGGTCAGAGTTCGAGGTGCACCCAACTTTTGATACAGCACTTCATGGTTCCTCGAATGCCATTGGTGACATATGTGACAGGACTTGTTGTAATAAAGTGTTGTCTTATGTGACCAAAAACTTGCTATGATTTGATTTGAACCAGTGTTAGTGTACCACGTACTGTGATGCTTGAAAGATAGGTGGGATGTAATAAAAATAAGCTTGTCAATTTTTTGTGCGGGACAGCGGTTGTGAAGGACGCTTCCTGTTATCTCAGAAACTAGCAGCTTGACCTCCCATTTTCTGTGATTTATTTCAAGGGTGAGGTGTTCTAGTATTTATATATGTTGTGTGTATGTTGATTGATGCGTTGCATCTAACTGTTATACCCCCATATGTTACTATGGTCGTCTATGGGATTTTATTTGGTGTTATACACCCTATACAGGAATTTCACATTTTTTTCAACACTTGCAATATCTTTTGGACAGGAAAAGTGATTTTCATGTCGGAAAATATGACTGTACAGTATGGTTAGGATCTGTGAATGAAGTTGGTTATGGCAGACAGAAAGTTAATTGGCCTAAAATGGACAAACCAAAAATAGAGAAAGCTCACAGCCTATATGATCTGTAACAAGCTACTTCCTTCTGACATGGCTGCATATGCCGGTGTTTTAGAAGTTTCCCATCTGTGCCATAATCGGCGGTGCATTAATCCTGAGCACTTAGTATTGGAGAGTCATGCAAGTAACAGTGACAGGGTACATTGTAAAGACCAGGGGGTGTGTCACAAAGGGCACAGGCCACACTGTCTTCTGTGAAATACTAAATTATACTATTTCCATTGTATGTACATGTAAGATTGTACATTATTTATTTTATTTTTTATTATTACATTTTTTTTTCCGTACTATTTTGTGCGGTTTTCGGAACTAGATTTCGCATACGGCTATTTTTTTCATACAGTTCATCGTTTTGGTGTCTTTCATACATTTCATAGAGGGCCTTTCTCTTTTCACATCGTTTAATTTTGTACGTGTTTTTTTTCTTTCTATTCAGTTGCCGAGTTCGCAGTGTTTCAACTTTAGAGAGATCTGCAACAACTTTACTGCCGGCAGAAAACGTACAGCCCATGTGTTTTGAAAGTAAGAGTAAAGATTCTGCAGGCCCATTGTTAATGGTATGGACTGCACTGTGGGCCCTAGCTGCGAAATTCCTGCTGAAGGTGGTGTGTCTGGGTAAAGATTTTCGAATGCATTTGTTCACAGCTTCACATTTTTGTGTGTTTGTGTTAAATTTTGTAAGGTGCAACATTTTTGGGCCGAGACGATAATCAATGCACTTCCTAAGGTTTTTGTTGTTTTGTATGGATTTGAGAATTTTGAAATCAGAATTTAGAAAGCTACTCTTTGCGAGCCAGTTTTTCTTTTTGCAAACAAATGAGTGTCTCTTACATTTGTTGTGTACGCCTTGATAACAGGCTGCGATGGCATCGCTAATGTACCTTAATGCATGCATAATTTTTTTAGTGTTTCCAGCATGTTGTTTGTAAGCTTGTTCAAACTCTGCTTGGCACCTCATGGCAATGTCATTGGAGAATCTTATTTGCATTTTCTTTCTATTAGACACTGTCCGTCCTGGCATCATGTTTTCGACAAATTTAGAATTTTTTACAAATTTTGTGTGATTTTCGGACAGATGTCGGGTGTCTAGTAACATTTGGGGTTTTATCTCGCTATTGTTTTCGTTGTACATCTCGAGAGCTCCTTTTAAATCCCTTGGCATCTGGGTCCGTTGTCATGTATTGTACTTGGAGAGAATCATTTTTTAATTGTGCCAAACAGTCCTTAGCCCATTTTTTCTCATCTCCAATAGACATTGACATGGGGATGTTACGAGAGCATGTTGGGTCTTGCAGGCATGTTTCAGAAGTACTAATGTTGTGATGTTTAGAGCATAATTTGTTTTTGGTAGAAATTGCTAACACCTGCTTTTTGTGTGTGTTGTGTTCGACTGCTGTATACACGACCTGGGTCGCAGGTTGATAAGGTGTTTTACCAACCCCTGAGTACAGTGGATTGTTGTACATGCCATCGCATTGTAGGTTGACAGTGTTAGGTTTGGAGCCCCTTAATTTGTTTATGTCCCTTAGTGTCTCTCTCCTGGCTTTCATGTCTGCAGTGTTTGATGTTACTATGTTTTTACAAACTTTGTTTGCAGTTCTTTGGCATCCACTGGCTGATGGTGCAGGGATATTCATGCACAAACACAATAGACGGAAGTTTTCGGCACCTATGGGCATTTTTGTGAGCCCAACCTGAACTGTCACATTTGGCTGAGCTGCCCTCCGCCCCCTGGATCTTACTTCAGTTTTCTCCACTTCGTCATACAAGGTAAATGTATTGGAGAGGTAAATGCATTTCTCACAGAAAACATTCAACCGTGTACAGATGCCCCTCCGTTCTTCCCTATCAAAGTGGAAGCGAAACACACCGCAGCAATTAGGGGACGAGTCGAGTCGGCATGTTTGACCTGACTGGTGTTAATAAGCTCCTCCAACCTCCCCATATGCAGTACTCTGTAGGTGTTTGCTTCAGGTCTGTTAAATATAAAAAATTTAAAAAATAGCTTTTTTTTCCTGCAGTGCTAAATGTATTTTAATATACATTGCATTGTCAAACTAGATTATCTCCCTTTGGCCACTTGCTAGATTAGTAGCATGTTACTGTAATCTGACTTCAGTGACAAATATTTGAGTGACACTTGTTGCGTGTTTGTGTATGGTTACAGAGAAAGTGTAGTTGTCACAAAGAAACAAACTGCATGTGACAGGCCTTACAAATAATTTCTTGGGCAAAATGTTACATTTCGGTATAAAATTCCCCATCATTTTGTTAATTTTTTAGCAATTTTCACCCATAGAATGTAAATAAGTACTATTATATCAGGTATGTCAAATTTTGCAGTGTGTCTACTCTAAGGCATGAAATCAGTTACCTTGAGCCGGGTACTTTCTTTGAATTTGTTTCCAATTCAGTTGGTGGGTCTGGTACGGAACGTAGAAGCCGATACGGCTCACCAGTCGACATTTCACTCACTTGTACTCCATGGGCATGACAGTTGATAACCTTTTCAGTCGTTGATTTGCACAGTCTGACTGTCCTGCTACTTTTAGCATTAGGTTTTGTTAGTTTCCTACAAGTTCTGTGTTTGTTGTTTGGGAGATATCCCTTTTTGAAACCACATTTTCCTTTCGTAGTAAGTGGCGGCATTTTTAAATTACTTTAATTTTAAGACAATATGGATGCAGTTGTTTTCAATCAAGTACTCTTAGTGAAATGACTGGGGTTACCTGCTCACAACTGATAAACATAGAGCAGCTGACCTAATTACTAGTGATTATAATTAATGTGGACAGAGGCAGCCATTACTGGTTCAGTGTTTTCAAACTTATCTTGCTGATGACAACAATCTGCCAGGCATGTTTGAAACAGACATTGTTTCTCAATTTAGTGTGCATTCCAGCAGTACTTGGTCTTGTACGAGTCAGCACAAGAGAAGTGATGTTTGACACTGGATTAAATGTTTGATTAATATAGGTTAATTTGATCCATTTTTGCTGATTTTTCTCATTTCTGGGTTACGAGAGTAAATTCGACTCTGTTCTGTGTTAGGAGGTAATGTAGTGCATTCAGTATGCTTGTTCTAATATGTAAGTGATACACAGTACACACAACTAAATTGAGATGAGTGTGATAAATTGTACTCATTATAAATAAAATAAAAGGCAAGATGTGTTATATATCACATGTTTAATTTTTATTTACAAATATTGTCCTATATACATTTCAAACTGTCACCCTGCATTTAAAACAATTCTGATCAATTATTTGTTTGTATATTTTAGGACATGTAAGGCTGTCCTTCTCAAATGTAGCCCACTGGACACTTTCTGAAAGTGTGTGGTAGCAGTATAGGTAGTAGTCTACCAAATAGCATCTCGTCCAGGTCAGAGTTCGAGGTGCACCCAACTTTTGATACAGCACTTCATGGTTCCTCGAATGCCATTGGTGACATGTGACAGGACTTGTTGTAATAAAGTGTTGTCTTATGTGACCAAAAACTTGCTATGATTTGATTTGAACCAGTGTTAGTGTACCACATACTGTGATGCTTGAAAGATAGGTGGGATGTAATAAAAATAAGCATGTCAATTTTTGTGCGGGACAGCGGTTGTGAAGGACGCTTCCTGTTATCTCAGAAACTAGCAGCTTGACCCCCCATTTTCTGTGATTTATTTCAAGGGTGAGGTGTTCTAGTATTTATATATGTTGTGTGTATGTTGATTGATACATTGCATCTAACTGTTATACCCCCATATGTTACTATGGTCGTCTATGGGATTTTATTTGGTGTTATACACCCTATAATGTAAACTGAAGCAAATGGACCTAATTAGAAGAAAAACACACAAAATGTAATAACATTTCGTCATAAATCTTGTCCAGCATAGATGTAAACATGACACGTCAATGGATATTCCAGAGGCCAATTTCGCAAATTTGCTAAAAAGCATCCCCTCATCAAAGCAAGATATAATATTTTAACAAAAAACTAAAATTAGCACACTTTTCTGTGTTATCTTAGCTAGTTATCCTCCAAGTTTTAATGTGTTTGGTCAAACTGTGTATTTTTAATTATTAAGCAAATGTGTTACCCGTCTGCCAAAACTGTCCACAGCCGGGCACAGAAACACAGAAATGTTGGAAAATATTATAATGTTGTCACATACTGACAATCACCTGATGTGTCCTGTAGACAATATCATTGTGTAGTCTTTGTATTTATTAATATAAAATACATCAGGCCCGTAGGAACTGGGATGGGGTGGGGTGGGGTGGGTGTGTGAGGGGCGGGCCTAGGGGCTTGTTCTCCATCCCACACTTAAAGACAAAAATGTATGTTTAAATTTTCACTACTCCACATAAATAAAGATGATATAAAAATGAAAATCTAGTTTGTATCCCTCACTAGAGACTGTATACCCCCCCCCCCCCCCACACACACACACACACACACTTCAAATATCGTTCCTACAGGCCGGTACAGATGTGGACAATATGTAGAGGCTGACGTTAGGAGCCAGTTTCCTTTTATCTTTAGGATTTTGTAATCATGATTTCAAACCAACTGTATCAGCTAGTTTGCTCCACATACTGACATAAAACACATTTGTTATTATATATTGGAATAAAACATAAATAACTACAATATATCCAGTGTTATTTTCTTTAATCATTCATGGAGGAAGAAGGAAGTCCTGGTGAAAATATATTACTGGTAAAATATATTACAGGTGAAACAAAACAAAATAATATATGATGCTTATTCCAAGTGCTAACTATTGTAAAATTTGCTTTAAATTGCTAGATGCCAAAAGTGATTAAGTATATTACTTTATGGTAACAGTCGAAAATTAGACGACCAATTGTTTTAACCTCTGTCAAAGGTAGCAGGCTTTCTGCCAGAACATAATTCGAGGTTACGTAATAAAAACAAAATATATTCAAAGGCATATATTGGGTAGTTATAAATTTGAAATGTTTTATTGGACCATTTTATTTAATGCACTTTTACAAATTTTAAACAGCAATTATCTTACTATAATCTATCAAAAAATTAAAACAAAACATATCCATTAATTTCCGAGATTTTTTAGTACATGCATGTAATTGTACCCTCTACCTGCGTACCCTCTAGCAGAAACCCAGGGTAGGGAACCAATTATTTGGTGTAGAGTATTTTTAATATGACATAAAGAAAGCATTGAGACTTTAGTATGGAGTCGTTATGGGCTGTCGGTGAAAATTAATTTACAGGTAAATAAATGTGAACTATAAATATTCATATGTGAACAAATTGCAATACCTTTTTTTAATGTATAGTTTAAGTACATACTTGTCTTTCATTTTCACATTGTAAATATACCAAATTGTCATCTTTATGTATTACATTTATACTTTTGGTTTACCACTGTGACACTGAAAACCTTTGGCCCATAACTGTATTTAGTCAAATATTAGGCAAAATTTAGACTGGAAATGATTTATGCTTATTAAATCTTGTTTGCAATTTATTTATTTTATTTTTGGCATCAATCAGTCTTGTTTATAATAGCAATATGTATGCAAGTTTGAGATTCTGTGTGCGCTATGAAAGAAACAATCTTAAAATTAGTGGCGAGAATTTCAAAAGTTATGTCCCTTGGTATAAAAATCCCGGTCAATCATAATTACTTTAATAAATCAATTCTTTTACTTACGGTGGTTTATATTTATGTTAGTGACATAAATCGGTTCTTTGAAATACTGCACATAATAACATATACATATAAATGGTGTTTATGGCTGATAAAGGGTTACAAATTGATAACCTATATTTGGAAAAATAATTTTACCACTTAATTTGCAACTAAGATGCTAGACTCAAGTAAACCAATTTATTCATCATTCTAGTTTACGAACACTACCGATGTTTAACGATTAAGTCGGCCGTTAATGACTGTAAAGCCGTAATCGACATGTAGGTATTCGGGGTCGCGTTTTTGGCGACATGATAAAAAGCGTTTAGAGTTGCGGCCCTTTGCTTGGTGGTCGCTACCAGTGGTTACGGTTATCTAAACGTCAAAATTGTAATGCACGTCTTTACAACTTAATTTCATAAACAAATAAACAAATAACAAAAATCATTCAACAACTACAGAATCTATAATTTAAAATAGTTACTGTATAAATGAGTACAGGTCAAACCGATTAGAAAAATGTTGTCAACTACTTTTAATTATAATTATTTGTAATAACAATTGTCCTAAATAAAAATAATAACAACAACATAACAGTAGTTACGGTAGGTTTTTGGAAAATTATAAATTTAAGATTTCAGTAGGTTGGATTATAAATACATTATCTCACTACCAAGTACACATGAAATCATCCACTCATGTAGTTGACAAATTACACACTTCTTGGCTAATGTCTACTTTTGTAGACACAAAATGAAACAATTATCTAAGTGATCAGAGTAGATTGCTGTTTCTTTATTTTTTTAAATATGATTTTTATTAAATAGATTTTAATAAAGTACCACTGAAGGTTCATTTACCTTTAATATACATATACATACATGTATACATACATACATACATACACACACACATACACACACACACACACACACACATACATACGTGCGTGTGTGTCTGTGTCAGTGTGAGTGTGTGTGTGTAACCGGCCTCAGTGGTGCAGTGGTTAAGCCATCGGACTACAGGCTGGTAGGTACAGGGTTCGCAACCCTGTACTGGCTCCAGCCCATAGCAAGTTCTTAAGGACTCAATACATAGGTCTACGGCTACTACACCCTCTTCTCTCTCCCTAACCACTAACCAACTAACAACTAACCCACTGTCCTGGACAGACAGCCCAGATAGCTGAGGTGTGTGCCCAAGACAGCGTGCTTGAACCGTAATTGGATATAAGCACGGAAATAAGTTGAAATAAATGTGTGCGTGTGTGAAATACATATGTACAAGTAAACACTGGGTTTTTTTGTTTAACGACACCACTAGAGCACATTGATTCATTGGATGTCAAACATTTGGTAATTCTGACATAGTCTTAGAGAGGAAACCCACTATATTTTTTCATTAGTAGCAGGTAATCTTTTATATGCACCATACCACGGCTTTTGATATACATGTACCAGTGGTGGTGCACTGGCTGTAATAAGAAATAGCACAATGGTCCAATAAAAATGGATCGATCCTAGACCGACCATGCTTTACCAGTGGGCTACGTCCGGCCCCTCCAATTTATGTAGACACTGAAAATTAAATATGAATATGAATTCTTCATCAACTATCTAATTGATCAGGGTAGATTTCCATTTTATTACATATGTGCATTTACATTTCCATTAAAATTATATTATTATATTTTAAGCAGATGTGAATAATCTTACTGTATGTTTACTACTGATGTCAGTGGTAGTTTTCGGAAAAACAGACACGTAACATTTCAAAAGTGTGGATTTTATGATACTTAACTACTGAGGGTACATGGATATCATCCACCGAGGGTAGTTTTCCTTTAATATGTTATATTACATTACACATGTTGGCGAATGTATATTTCAGCTACGTAAACACCGTTTAATGTAGACATGACAATTCAATATGAATATGATGGCTTAATCTGTTATTTAACTGATCAGGGTAGATTTTCTTTTCATGTGTGAAAGTTTGATTTTTTTTTTTTTTAAACTGATTTTTTGTTGTTGTAACAAGATGTCAATAATCTTACTGCATATTTACTATCCATGTCAGGAGTGGTTTTCAGAAAAGATGACTCTTAAAATGTCCAAAGCATGGATTTTACCATACTTAACTACCGAAGGTATATGGACATCATCCACCGAGGGTAGTTTTCCTTTAATATGTTATATTACATTACACATATGTTGGCTAATGTATATTTCAGCTACGTAAACACCTTCTCATGTAGACATGACAATTCAATATAAATATGATGGCTTAATCGATTATCTAACTGATTAGGGTGGATTTTCTTTTCATATGAAAATTTTAATTTTTTTATTTTATAAATAGATATGAATAACCTTACTGCATATTTACTATGTCAGGGGTAGTTTTCAGAAAAGGAGATTCTTAACATTTCAAAAGGGTGGATTTTACTGTACCTAACTACCGAAGGTACTTAGAGAATAACTAACGAGCTACGAGGAATTACGGATTATCTGTCCCGAGTGAATTAATGTTGTAAACCCGAGCCTCTGGTGAGGGTTTTACAGCATTAATTCACGAGGGACAGATAATCCGTAATTCCTCGTAGTGAGTTGGTTATTCTCTTTATTACCTATTGTCAATCTTTAACAATTTTAAAAGTATATTTACATTCTCGCTGCTGTAACAACTAACAAGCTCTACCAGCCATAACAATATATTCATACGCGCCGTTACCGGTGCACACCCAACAGTATCCACCAAAGAATAGTTCCAAAAAAAACAGTCAAAATAATAAAATAAAAACATTTTTAAACATTTGTACATATATTTTGATTTTTAATTCCGTAAATGTTTGTATCGTAAAAAAACATTTGAAGTTTGTAGTAATAGTTTGACCGATGAATGGAATCATGAATGAACAAATAGTAGTCCCGGCAGTATGTAATTGCCAATCAAATCGTGTCTTTTTAAAGCCAGCCAATCAGTGACTGTAGAAGCAATCTGCACACTGTGCAGAGATCGAAAAAATATTACCCCGTTTATTTGAGCCCATATGGGTAATAAATGGATATCATCCACTGAGGGTACTTTTTCTTTAACATGGTATATTACATTACATATATGTTGGTTAATGTATATTTCAGCTAAGTAAACACCTTCTAATGTAGACATGACAATTAAATATGTATATCATGGATTAATCCATTATCTAAATGATCAGAGTACATTTCCAAATTAAAAGAAATTATTATTATTATTATTATTTAAAAATATATGTGAATAACCTTATGGTACATGTATGTTTACTGTCAGTGCTAGGGATAGTTCTAGGAAAATGAGACACTTAAGATTTCAGTAGGGTGGATTTTACAGTACCCAACTACCGAGGGTACATTATCGTCCACCGAGGGTACTTTTCCAAAAAGATGTTATATTAATTTACATATTTGTTAACTAATGTATATTTCAGCTAAGTAAACACCTTATGTAGACACTATATGTGATAGATTAATCCATTATCTAAATGATCAGTGTAGATGTCTAAATTGTATGTAATGTTTTTATTTTGTAATCAAATATATGTGAATAACCTTACAGTATGTTTACTATCCATGCTAGTAGTGGAGCGACTTAGCTGATCAATTGTGCACTTTTCTGTGAAAGCATGAACATTGGCAAATGGTTTGAGTAACCCAATACAAGGATATTTAGTCCAGGGCCCACTGGAAATTGCACCCTGTATGGCTGCCATCTTGAAATCCAAGATGGCCACCATTGTGGACCTGTTTTGTTTAATATCTCCTTAACTAATACACTTATCGAGAGAGTTGAAATGCCTATACCCACATGTTAGGAGACTAGGAATCCAGTGATGACAGAAGTGTTTGCAAATTGTGGCTGCCATCTTGAAATCAAAGATGGTCGCCGTCCACATGCTATTTTGCCAATCTGATTAACATTAGCTCTACTGGGTCCGTCAGTAGATCTAACAGCATTGCGTGGACTCTCATGTCCAGGTGACATTTCATCTATAAATAACAATTTAAATATCGACCATTTACACTTTGCCTTTTATAACGTTATTCGGGAGCATACAAATTAAAAAAATATCGGGCAAGACTATTTATGCAATAGGCGACCTTGATGGTCTATTTCAACACTGAAAAAACAGGGGGGAAAGGGCAGTAATAAACTCTGGATTGTATACTACTATAAACAGATTTTATGGCTATACCATCACAGGTTTTTTTTTGGTCTTGAAACGAATTTTATATAAAATGTTATATTGAAATTAGTTTTCGGCATACTTCGTAATTCACCCGAGTCATTTCGTATATCCTCGGCAAAATCCCGAATGTTTTCAAATTCTTTTCAAATCACTGGCGTGATTTTGCAAGTAAGGTTTTGATTGGTCAAATGAAAGGTCAACTGGACCTCATCCGACGGGCTGCTGTTAGATCCACATGTAATAGTGGAGCTAATTTTAATTAGATTGCTATTTTGCTCAATATCTCATTTAGTAGTAAAGATATCAATACAGATTTAACACCTAGACTGACATTTCAGGGGTCTAAGAATCCAATGGTGACATCGAATATATGGCTGTCATCTTGAAATCCACAAGCTATTTTACTCAATATCTCATAAAATATAAAATATATCAATACAGTTTTAACACCTATTGTCACTATAGGTACTTGTGCGATCATACATCAAAATGACGAATCTTGCAATAATAGTGGTCATCCTGTTCTGTTATAAAGACAGGCTGCAGGTTCTGAAATCAAAAGTCTTAAATGAGTGGCAAGCAGTGTGGACCATACCTCTAACAAGTCAGCAGGTGTGCAGGCAGAATTAATGGAATTTTCTGTAAGGAGACTGGAATTTTAGGTGATGGTAAAGATCTTTTCACAAAGGTAGTGTTGGACAGCTCAGTATTTTATATAGCGCAACTGACAGAAACAAGCGGACACTTATAAACAATGGGGAATGGGGAAAGCTAACGAAACATGAGTGGCACCCAGAGGCATCAATGGCTTCACTATGAGAGCTGACTGATTTCTTCAAATGCACTTGCAAATTTATGGCTCATTAATAGGAGATGGTATAAATATAATATAAAAAAACAAATAGAATTACAGGTAGTGAAATGTTTAAGCAACACTTTGACAGCAAATTAGAATTTACATTGTCAAACCATTAACAAGCATAACTGAACACATTTTTTTCTGACTGAGCACATTGAGTTTGCATCTTTTAATGTCAGGATACCAACTTTTAAGTATGTAAATACTGTCTGAGTTTCCAATAACAATTACATTGTATCTAATCACATTAAATATTTATTATAAGCAATTCCTTATTTTTATAAACCATAGTCAAACATTTAAAACCACAGAACATGTCGATTAGATTTGGATGTCCAAACAATTAATATACGTATTTCGAAATTTTCTTGTGGCCATTTTGAAAAATATGGCACCACTCCACCCGTTGCCCACTAATTTTATATAGTACCTATCAAAGCATCTATATATATACGTATGTATGTATGTATGTATGTATGTATGTATATATATATATATATATATATATATATATATATATATATATATATGTCTCTGTGTGTGTGTGTGTGTGTGTGTATTTCATTCTTCTCTACACTGTAAGCCTACAGTTTATGAGAATAAAGGTCATTGTCATTGTCTTTATCATAGTCTCGAAGAATTACCACTTGGGTGTGCAAAATTTGACACATAGTTGTTATCTATGGATTCTGACACTGTTGGGGGTTCACATCGATAATCCACTGGGTGCCATCCTTGAGAAATTTGAAAACTCCAAGATGGCGGCCAAGATGATGGCCAAATCAGAAAACAAAGAACAATTTTTATATCTACCCCATGGTTTTAGGAGCCAGGAAAGACACTGGTGCCATCATAATTGGTGTCATCATAATTCATGAGGGCGGGTAATGCGTTCACTTGATGCACGGTCGGTCTAGGATCGATCCCTGTCAGTGGACCCATTGGGCTATTTCTCATTCCAGCCAGTGCTCCACAACTGGTGTAACAAAGGCCGTGGTATGTACTATTCTGTCTGTGGGATGGTGCACATAAAAGTTCCCTTGCTGCTAATCGAAAAGAGTAGCCCATGAAGTGGCGACAGCGGGTTTCTTCTCTCAGTATCTGTGTGGTCCTTAACCATATGTTTGATGCCATATAAGCGTAAATAAAATGTGTTGAGTGTGTCGTTAAATAAAACGTTTCCTTCCTTCATAATTCAGATTTCATAAATGGGTCACCTGAATACAAGACGGTTGCCAATATGGTGGTTCAAATGGAGAAAATGGCAATAAATTGCTTATTGTTTGATACAGAAAAGTAATTCTTGCATTTAACCCATGGTTTTAGGGATCAATGAACACAATGAAAGTAGTTCTTTAATACCTGTTAATTTAAATTTATTCAAGATGGCCACCAATATAAGTAAATGAACCGAGGAAGGTGTTCACTGCCTGGTACCAGCTCCAACCCAGAGCGAGTTCTTAAGGGCTCAATGGATAGGTGTAAGGCCACTACACCCTCTTCTCTCACTAACCACTAACCAACTAACAACTAACCCACTGTCCTAGACAGATGGCCCAGATAGCTGAGGTGTGTGCCCAGGACAGCGTGCTTGAACCTTAATTGGATATAAGCACGAAAATAAGTTGAAATGAAATGAATAATGAAACACTATATTAAAGTGACCCTTTATTGGGTTTTTGTTTTCTCTCGGGAACTGTGTGTGTTGTTTAGTGAGCATAATAGAGTTTTGCCAGTTTGCAATGGAATTCAGTTTTAGCTGGTCTGGTTTTTTATTTTTATTTTTACAATAATGGTATTTAACACTGGGAATAAATAGCAAGTACTAGGCCACCTAAAATAATATTACATTGCAAATTAACAAAATTACATCATGCATACTACACCACGCACAACACAACCAAATATCTTACATTCTATTGGCCAAGAAAAGGTCACTGTAAAATAATGTTACAATGCATTTTACATCTCTCAATCCATTCAACTGATTGGGTTCTTTCTCGTTTCAACCAGTGCACCACAACTGGTCAAAGTCCATGGTATGTGCTTTCCTGTCTGTGGGAAAGTGCATATAAAATATCCCATGCTGCATTAAGAAAAATGTAGCGGGTTTCCTTTGATGACTATACAAGTCAGAATTACCAAATGTCTGACATCCAGTAGCCTATGATTAATTAATCAATGTGCTCTAGTGGTGTCGTTAAACAAAACAATCTTCTTCTTTATATCTGTCAAATTATTTTATTATTATTAATTGATTATCTTAAACACACAAGTTTTTATTTTATTTTAACAGTTCCATCTCCTTAGGTACATTGTCTGTATTGGTTGGCATCTTGAAATAATTAAAATTAACTTGTATAGAAGAACTGAACTACTTTCATCGTATTCCATGACCCCTAAAACCATGGGTTAGATGCAAGAATGACATTTTAGTACCGAATAATAAGGAAGTTATTGTAATTTTCTCAATTTGGACCACCATATTACATGGCCCATTTAGTTAAATCTGAATTTTGATAGCACCATTCCCCTCCTTGGTTCCTACAACCATAGGGTAAATGCAATAATTTTTGTTTATCTGTCAATTTATAAGCAAGCTATAGTCATTTCCCTGATTTGGCCACCATTTTGTCCGCCATCTTGGATTTTTCTTCAAGGGTGCCCAGGTGGCACCCAGTAGATTATTGATGTGCACCAAATTGTGGAGACTTTGAACCCAAATTGGCATTCGACTATTCACCTTTTTTTTTTTTTTTATTATAATTAAAAAAAAATAATAATAATAATTTCTTATAATATGGAAATCTACCCTGATCATTTAGATAATGGATTAATCCATCATATACTTATTTAGTTGTTAGTGTCTATATAAGAAGGTGTTTACTTAGCTGAAATATATATTAGCTAACAAACAAGTAAATTAATATATACCATATTTTGGGAAAAGTATCCTCGGTGGATGATCTTCCCGGTAGTTAGGTACTATAAAATCCACCCTATTGAAATCTTAAGTGTCATTTTCCTAGAACTATCCCTAGCACTGATAGTAAACATACAGTAAGGTTATTCACATACATACATATATATATATATATATATATATTAATTAAATTAAATTAAATTAAATTAATATATATATTTAATTAAATAAAAATTAAAAATAATAATAGTAATTTCTTATAATTTGGAAATCTAGCTGTATTATTTGGATATTGGATTAATCCACCATATACATATCTAATTATTAGTGTCTACATAAGAAGGTGTTTACTTTGATAAAATATACAATAGCTAACAAAGAAACAAAATATTTTATTTAACGATGCACTCAACACATTTTATTTACGGTTATATGGCATCATACATATGGTTAAGGACCACACAGATATAGAGAGGAAACCCACAGTCGCCACTTCATGGGCTACTCTTTTTCGATTAGCAGCAAGGGATCTTTTATATGTACAATCCCACAGACAGGGTAATACATACCACAGCCTTTGATATGCCAGTCGTGCTGGAACGAGAAATCAATAGCTAACAAATACTTAAATTAATATACCATATTAAGGAAAAAGTAGGCCTACACTCGGTAGATGATATTGTACCGTCGGTAGTTAGGTACTGTAAAATCTACCCTATTGAAATCTTAAGTGTCTCAATTTCCTAAAACTATCACTAGCACTGATAGTAAACATACAGTAAGGTTATTCACATATATTTAAAAAAAATAATAATAATAATAATAAAAATAATAATAATAATAATTTCTTATAATTTGGAAACCTACCCTGATCATTTAGATAATGGATTAATCCATCATATACATATTTAATTATTAGTGTTTATATAAGGTGTTTACTTAGCTAAAATATATATTAGCTAACAAATAAGTAAACTAATATACCATATTTTGGGAAAAGTACCTTCGGTAGATGATCTTGTACCCTCGGTAGTTCGGTACCATAAAATCCACCCTGTTGAAATCTTAAGTGTCTCATTTTCCTAGAACTATCCCTAGTACTGATAGTAAACATAAAGTATGTTTATTCACAAATATTAAAAAATAGTAATAATAAAAATAGAAAAAAATAATAACTTGTTATAATTTGAAAATCTACCCTTATTAGTTAGATAATGGATATACATATTTAATTATTTAGTGTCTACACTTTATGTGTTTACTTATCTGAAATATACAATAGCTAACAAATACATAAATTAATATACCATATTAAGGAAAAAGAAAAAGAAAGAAATGTTTTATTTAACGACGCACTCAACACATTTTATTTACGGTTATATGGCGTCAGACATATGGTTAAGGACCACACAGATTTTGAGAGGAAACCTGCTGTAGCCACTACATGGGCTACTCTTTCCGATTAGCAACAAGGGATCTTTTATTTGTGCTTCCCACAGGCAGGATAGCACAAACCATGGCCTTTCTTGAACCAGTTATGGATCACTGGTCGGTGCAAGTGGTTTACACCTACGGTACCCATTGAGCCTTGCGGAGCACTCACTCAGGGTTTGGAGTCGTTATCTGGATTAAAAATCCCATGCCTCGACTGGGATCCGAACCCAGTACCTACCAGCCTGTAGACCGATGGCCTCCCACGACGCCACCGAGGCTGGTCTAAGGAAAAAGTACCCTCAGTGGATGATCTTGTACTGTTGGTGGTTAAGGTACTCTAAAATACAGCATATTAAATTCTTAAGTGTCTCATTTTCCTACAACTATTCCTAGCACGGATAGGAAACATACAGTAAGGTTATTCACATACCCGGTATATTTTTACAAAAATAAAGGAAGGAAGGAAATGTTTCATTTAACGATGCACTCAATACATTTTTATTTCTGGCTATATGGCGTCAGACAGGAAGGGATCTTTTATATGCACCATCCCACAGACCGGATAGTACATACCACGGCCTTTGTTACACCAATTGTGGAGCACTGGCTGGAACGAGAAATAGCCCAATGGGTCCATCGACAGGGATTGATCCCAGACTTAACTCATATCAAGCGAATGCTTAATCCACTGGGCTATATCCCGCCCCACTTTTACAAAAATAGAAAATAAAAATTACAAATAACAAATTGTAAATATACCCTGATCATTTAGATAATGGATTAATCCATCATATTCATATTTAATTTTCAGTGTCTGCATAAGAAGGCATTTATTTAGCTGAAATTAACATTACATATAAAATGGAAAATCTACCCTGATAAAATTAAAATCTGAAGTTTATCATTTTTGCAAAATCTACCCCAGCATATATAGTACATGTGCAGCTTTGGTGCAATCTAAAGCCCTGACATTAGCCAAATATCATGTACCACATTGTTAGGTCATTTAACCCTCACCGTACCTGTAGGTGGTAGATTATGAATTAACCCACGATTATATATTATTTTTTACATATACTGTATATATATTCATGTTTACATATCTGATACAGACATTACCCCCCCCAAATTTAAAAAAAAAAAAAATAACCAACAACAAAACAAAAACAAACTATGCGATATATTATATTATTCACGTATTATTAATATTGTGTCACGTTTACAAACGATTAACTTTACAGCGTTGTTTGTAGTCCAATACATCCGTCATAAACTCAGTTTCTGAGTTGACGGCAGGTGTATCGGACTACGTAGGTACGTCAAAGCATCGGAAGTACAGATTAGAAGAAAAAAAACAACATAGAAAAACGCTCAGTTATAAAAGTGATTTGTATTACTTAATATTTTATTAAATGCTCGTTACAATAACACAGATCTATATTTGACATAATTTACTAGGGAATTAGACCTACTCGTTCATATTTATGTTTATATGTTTAAATAGGTGTAGTCTAGCAGAAGGCATATTGATACAGATCAGTTTACTAACAGTCATGATAATTGCCTCTATCTCCTTTCTCCACCTGTATCTTATGAAAAATTAGTTTTGTATATATTACTTAAATTTTAATTGCAATAACAATTCCAATACAGCCCAAGATTGAGCAAGAAAATATCTGCAATATCCACTGACTAGATATAAACAATACCAAAAATATATATATATATATGTTAACCATTATTTACTCTGGTAAGTTTTTGTGCTTTATTAATAAAAAATTTATATACCATGTTAAACCCTATTATTAAAACATTTGTTTGTTTGATGAGGTAACACTATATTTTAGTAGGTTGTACACCGTGACATGAAAATAATTGAGGGGCAATTTAAAATATTATTAATATTCACATGTCAAAGGGAGCTATATATTATTCTCCTTGAACTAATCTCAGGGGAGTGATGGGTAGCTAGAGAGATATAACTCCCCTTAGATGACAAGGTCTGAGGTTGGCTATATTTTATTATTGCTATTTTCTTTTCGCCTGCATTCAACCAGTAAGGAAGGTCAACATCATGAGATAATTTCACAATCTGTAAAAACAAAATCATTTCATTATTTCAAGAAACTTGTTGGGTTTTTTTAAAGAATAAAAGAATGTATTCAGTGGAACATGTTCACTGTTGCCATTACATCTATATAATAAAATGACAATAATAATACTGTAATTTAAAGTTGTAAATTAACAACTTTGCAATTGTTTAATTAGGCCAATATCATAAAAATAATGATCTTGAATCATGCATACAAATTTTATTATTATGCATACAAATTATATATTTTGTAGCCCACATCATAATTGTTATAATATTAATAATTATCTTATTATTTCAACGTTGTTAAAATTTATAATTAATATTACCTGAAAATTGCATCAACAAAAATTATATTCTGCCCAACCTGCCTCTAGTCGGGTCCCTTCAACATACTAGCTATACGGAAACACGTAGGTAATAAATATAGATTGTACTAATTCAGATTCCCGTTGTTCACTTCTGTTATATGACAACCCAAGCTGCTATAATACTCATAAGACATTTTGCAACTATGTGATAGCTACAGAAAATAAATCACAATATGCAAGACATGCAAAAAGTTAATATGATAACTTTATTCTATGTAAAACAGTAATCGCTGAGGCTTTGCTTCACCCCCAAAGACCCGGATGATCGGTAACTAGACCGTGTGACGTCACACCGGTGTCGGAGGCTCAAATCATTCCCCTCAGGCTCAAATCACTCCCCCTTGCAGGCTCAAAACACTCCCCAGGCTCAAATCACTCCCCCTAGTATATTAATGCAGAACGATTTATCATGTCATGTCATGTCACAGGGTTTTATGTGCACATTCAGAATAAGCTGTTGTAGCGCACGCCTGTCGTGGGCACAAGAGCCGGCCTTGGCCGGCTCCTCCGTCCATGACAGGAAAGGTGGGGGAAGGGGAGGGGAGAGGAGGGACCGCCTGCACTGGCAGGTGCAAGGGAGCACCAGCAGCCCGATTAAATCGGTAACGATTTATCTCCATGTGTAAGATGTAATAAAGAGCATGTGATATATTATGAATATTATTTGTTATTGATATAATTCTATACTACAGTAACATTAATGGCAAGTGAATAAATTAAAATTTCATGCAGATTATTAATCAGTGTCGTTGAAATATATATATATAATATATATATATATAGTACTATATACTAGTATATATAGTAGCAGATTGACGATTGACAGACAAGTCCAATATTCTCTAATTTAAAGACTAAAATAAACAAAAAATAACTAAAACAAAATTTAAATATCAAAAATATTTTTTTTTAGAAATGTTTGTTTATGAATGCAAATGTGGATACAAGCGCTTTGGTTTATGCTATAGTGTGGCATGAGCTACAATTATGTTTATTTATATCACAGAAAATTCCGTAAACGAGGGAATCAAATAACTATATATATATGGCCTAATTGAATACGTATTGCTTACGTATGGTGAATGTTCATATATGTATATGTTTTATTATAACCATTTGTATGTACAGTTTTAACAGTGGCTCATAAGTCAATAATAATGCCTGTGTGTTTTCATTTATTGTGTAAACATGCGCTTTATTTCATATACGCTTGACACTTAAATAAACTATTCTTCTTCTAGCATTATACTTAATAGTTGATCAGGTAGCCTGATAGGACACCCTAAAACACTACCATATACTTGCTTGTGTGTGAGCTCATTGCAATCAACACATCCTAATCTTCTCACCGGAACTTACATTCATGCGATGTTCGAGGGCGGGACGATTTGGTCCTATTAGAGGATAATCCCGTTCTCTAAATTAATGGTCGTGCTATTAAGGGGCAAACGGAAGTTCTCTGATTTGGAGTAGGTAGATCGAGGTGAGTAAACTTGCCAATATGTTTTATATACCGTATAAGCGAAATGTCCCTTTTCCCTGCTTCAAACCATGGATTTCGACGAAATACGGACGTTCTTACACACCAAACAGTACCCAGATTGGTGCACTGGAGATCGGAGTAAAAAGGCGAACTTCCGACAGAAGGCCGGAAACTACAAGATTGTAAATTCGGAGCTATTCTACCTGCATAAGACAACGAGGAATGACTCCAAACGAGGTATGTGTTAGCCGCTGTATATTTATATTTCAACATAAGTGTGTGTGTGTGTGTGTGTGTATATATATATATATATATATATATATATATATATATATATATATATATATAGTAGTCGTTTTCGAGTTGAAAGACGCTATTTTATAGAGTGCTCAACCGTGTGGGAGCCAGATATATCGTTAAAAAGTGTATGTTTATCTCTACATGACAGGCTTGTTTCGTGAGAGAGTTGAATTGCTCTCACTCATCAGGGCCCGGTTGTTCGAAGCCTGGGTTAACTTAATCACTGATTAACACTAACTATGAGTTAAATTCCTTAACCCAGGGTTGGCTAATAACTGGTTAAAAAACCGTTGCTGAAACACACTTTTAACTCTGGGTTAGTAAACTCAGGATTAGTTTTCACTAACCCAGGGTTAGTCTTCAATAACTCAGGGTTAAGTGCAGTTAACCAATCAGTGTAAAGTAAATGTACTTCCTGTTGTCAACATTAAATTTGCCTGTCCGTACTGCTAGTGCTTCTGTAATTTTCAAAAATGAACAGCAATAAACAGGAAAGGTGAGCAATACGATTTGCTGATAATGTTAGATAACTGTAGATTATGATGCGTAAAATATTGAGACAATTAGTGAAAACAATAAGACAAAAACTAGCGGGAGAAGGCAGTTGCAAAAACATGCCACATTTTGTTACTAGAGTTGATGACAGGACATTGCGGCATCATCGTTTTGGTTTCGCACACAATAAATAAATCACATATTACTGTAATATTTTATATGTCATGTTTACAGCTTGTATAGTTTTTAGCTTTCATCATTTAAGCTTTTCTATTCATTATGAAAAAATATAAATATACTAAGCGTCCTTGTCTGATCAATGTGGAACAGACAATTGTTTTGACAGGGGGTAAAGATTACGTAGAAAGCTATGTCCCATCGTTCACACGTGTTTTAATTTCAATGACGTCAGTATTCGAATGACATCACTTTACATGTTCCTACAATAATAATAATAAACTAATCTAGATATTTCAATTTTTAAAAGGCTCAAAATTTTTCAGTGTAACATTGCTTTTTGTATGTGTGTTTAATAGTTATGAAAACATATGGCTGTAATTAAAAAGCTGCAATAATTTAGGAAATTATACCGTTTGGTAAAAATAGACCTTAAGTGAAATGTTTGATATTGTGTGTAAAAAAAGGCTGACCGTGAGCTAGGAATGTCTGATATTTCACTCCCAAGGTAGTTCGTCCCATACCAGTTCGACCCAAACACATTACCAGTTAGCCCAACAAAACAAAGTTCTGTTCGCCTCCACTTGGGGTTTGGTGTATCTGTTCTTGAACGACAATAAGAATAAACAAACATGAAACACACTACGTGTATTTTACAACTAGGTAAAATAAGTTTAATGTCACGTAGAAAAACAAATCAAATTATATTTTGGTCCTTACTTTAAATAAAATGTATAATATTCATATATTAGTACACGTATATATGTAATGCAGATTTTAATAAGCTGGAATGAGAGATTACCCATTATGGCCGTGACACGACAGGTGCTACTAAGTCAAAAGCCCTTCGATATACACCGACAAAACTGCCGTGCTGATAATTACTAGTTAACTGTAAATTAATCATAACATGCATTTCCTGATGGCGTTTATCTTCTTGATACTTAATTACTAATAACCGCAAATGACCCCATTCGTTAATATCACTAGTAAGGAAAAGGTATAGAAATACAAATAAATTTTGCACTGTTAATTCTAAAACTGTTACTTGATCACGATGAGTATCTTTTCGTGACCCATAGCTAAATGGCCAATTGTAAGCTTTGATTTTTACGTCAGTAAAATAGTTACTCATTCGTGTAATTTTCTAGAAGCCCTGCGCCCTTTCTCATGATGAATAAATTCAACATATCAAGATGTCGAAATTATAAAATAATATTGGGTTACAGTTGAATCTCGTTGGCTCGAACCCCGTCGGTGCTCGAGAAAGTGTTCGACCCATCGGGTAGTTCGACCGAACCATTCGGTCAACATCGGATATTTCCGTAACATAAGTTAGAAAGTTGAATTAGATAGGTGTCAGGACGTGTTCGTGTATACAGATATATGCTGTAATTGGTATAGTAACACCGGTAATAATATAAATAAAATACAAATGTGTAACATTAATTTGTCAAATAACATTCATTGCGCGCGCGCACACACACACATACGTGCGCGCGCATACATACAACAGGCCTACATGCATATGGCCTCAGATTACAGTTGTCTTCCCATTTGGTTGTCCGGAAATTTGACCGCGCAAGTAGTCTGCTGTTTGACTGTGATTATTTCATGGCAGACAGCTATGAAGTGGCAACTGTTTGACTGAAGTGACAGGGGATAGCATGTAGTTTGTAAACATGTGTAACTTGTTGACATTGAAGACTTGTTTGTGGTAATTCCGGCCCATGCAAAAGTAGTGCTTTTTGTGTAAAATGGGTGTACTCCGGCCTGGTTTAGAGGGTGTGTCTGTTTAAACCAATATGCTGGGAGAAAGAGCTGGACAACAGGGGTTGTCTTTTTCAGGGTATGTGTCCCCCATGCAGGCAAAGGTACATACAAAACTTCACGGGCCTGCTGATATTAATAAAAATGTTACAGCCACTAAGGCTATATAGAAACATATAGCGAAATTAATTGTGGCCTGAGGTCATATTATACACCGTGACACGCACACACATACACACATAAACATGTACGTCATGGCGTTCATGTAGAATATCACTGATAAATGATATGGTGATAAAATAAGGAAGCGAAACTTACGTTTAGTATGTTTAGACTTTAATGTTTGTATATTACATTTTAACATTGTTTCACTAACGATTCAAGCGGTAGAGAGTGATACAAGACAAATCTTACCTAACCCACGATGCCATCACAAACAACTCAGACTAGGTTCAGGAATTGTGCATCCATATGTGTTTTTGCTGTTTCTTTTAAATGCTAGAACACTGAGATGTGTGTCCAGGATAGCTTGGTTGAAATTTAATGGGATATAAGCACGAAAATAAAGTTGAACTGAACTGAACTAGAACATGTCTTAATGATGCTACTTTCAATTTACCTACCGGCCTCAGTGGTGCAGTGGTTAAGCCATCGGTCTCCAGGCTGGTGGGTACATGATTCGGATCCCAGTCGAGGAATGGGATTTTTAATCCATATACCGACTCCAAATCCTGAGTGAGTGCTCCGCATGAAAAACGTTCTTTGTGATCGTACTTAATTTCTGTACATATGTAACCCCTACTGACGTCAAACATCAGTGGTTCCAATTCTAGCCACATGTAAAGCGCCCCTATTATGGGAAGGGTCTATATGGAAATATATTTAAGTAGAACAAACGCAAAACAATTTATTGCAATTTATTAAATTGTTTTGACACAAACAAGAAAATCAGTTCATTTTCATTTTTGGATTATCAAAGCTAAATACATTTTTGGTTGGTTGGCTCTTATTTATTCTTTAACACTCGGATATTATGTTCAATTAAAAAAAATAATAATAATCACAAAAAGAGAGAAAGAAAGAAAAAAAGAAAGAGAACGAGAGAAAGAAATTACAATACTTAAAAAAAAAAAAAAAATTAATAACAAAACACAAGTGACTGAATAATTTGATTTATAAAACAACAATAACCGGGTCCGAAACGTCTGGGTTCGAATGTGTAGCGGGGCCGAAACGTCTCGAAAGCATTAGATACATACTAGTATTATTCGAATCCAGGTCGTTTCGCCCTAAAACCATTTCGAACTCTGCGTTGTTTCACCCGTAGTCCTATTCACCCAGAGTTGGTTAGCCCTAAATCTCATTCGTACCGAGTCGTTTAACCTCAGCTGGGTATGTAGTTGTGACGGAACATGCTCTTAATTTTGTTTTCGCCTGTGGCGATATTAATTGTTTTAGAGGGCCGTGTGCAGTCTCAATATGCACTTAAGCCCAGGTGGACCTTGTTACGTAATACCTCTGCGCGACGGTCGTCGAGCTGTACTTTCCAATACACACCCAGCCCAGGTGCAGAGGCCATGTGGCCAGTAGTTACGCAATACCTCCGCGCGACCATGGAATCTCTAGCGAACTGGCGTCAGTAAGTCTGGCGATCTAAGAAAAATATACCGGCGTGGTCGCTGTGGAAATATCACTTGATAGGGGGAGGGCCGCGATGTACCCCCAGGCGATATTCGGATTTTTTTGATAAATAGCTAGGGTTTTAGAGATATCGGAGAGAAACATATTGGAAGGCTTCCAGGGAACGTTCGTCCGTTTGGACTTGGTAAATATCATTTCTGCTCTGTTGTATAACCTTGATGTGATTGATGTGACTTTAAATATTTTAATACTGTATTATACCAATATTATTTAGACGGTGCTGCCGGTCATCTGACGCAGTATACTGTAGGCTCACTGTTCTAAATAATTATTAAGGCTTAGCCAGTCATCCTAGAGGACCTAGGTAAACTGTAGGTTATTGTCTTTATTGTGATAGGTACCAGTATTAATTCTGTGTTACAAGGTTACTGAATGAGTAGTAAAGGTTAATTAAAAATTAACCAGTTAGGAATAGAGTTGTAATTCCTTTATTAATTAAGTTCCCCTGGAAGCGTTTCTCAATTATCACACGTTACTGAACGAGTAGTAAGGGTTAATTAAAAATTAACCAGTTAGGAATAGAGTTGTAATTCCCTTATTAATTAAGTTCTCCTGGAAGCGTTTCTCAATTATCACACGTGTGGGTGTTGTGTCACGGTGAAGTGATTACAATATTGTGTAAACTAGACACCTAGAGATTAACGAATTAAGTGATCAGTTCTGGGTTGTTATTATTTGTTGTTGCTAATTAACTACTGCAGCAGTACATTTGTCAGCGTAGGTTAATACAGATTCCAAAGTGTATTGTGTTTTTGTTGTGTTTTCTAGTGAACTAAACGTGCTATAATAATATATACTTTATATAAGATCTTATCTCTGATCATACCTAGACGAGCCAGCGGGTATAACTGCCTGTTACAGAGAGATCTAATAGATATACAGTTAGGAGAGAGATTTGGATAATCGTGTTTTATTCAGTTACGGGTATTATAGGATCCCCGTGACAGTAGTATATTTAATAAGAAACCACAGCACATAGTAGTATGCAGTGTGACTGTTCATAAATTAATTATTAATGTGAATACATTGTCTGTATATTATCTATGGCCTGTACGTATTTCATGTATAAGACTTGAGTAAATGATACTGGAAATAAACAAAATTATAATATTATTTTTATCTGTAAATATAAACACGCAATGTGTGACATCTAAAAATCAATGTATATAGGACAAATCAATAAATAAATGTACTTTATTAACAAAATAAAAATTAGTGCGAATCGAAACATGGGGCGAAACGACTCGGTTAGAGGTACGAATCAACCCTATTCAAAACGACTCGGGTGAACTAGTAATAAGGGCGAAACGACCTGTTACCATATTATTTTGGTAACTGCAAACTTAAACATTTCATCAATGTGTTATATAAAAAAAATATCAGAGTGAAAGGATTTATTAGAAATTACTCCCATTGTGTGATGCAGAAGCCCCTGCCTAAGTGATAATAGCTGAGTCCCTGGTTTCATTGAAAACTGGTCTAGTAGACGTGTTCAGAGTAATGTTCCCGCCGAGGCCAAGTGTTTGATTGGTATCACGGTTCATCGAAAAGGCACCGTGACACTAGCTGTACTTGAAAGATTTTTACCGACAGCCGCTGGCTGAACACTCAACATGACAGGTATGGCAAAGAAAGGATTGCTTGGCTAGTGTCACGATTCTTCGATCCATCTATAACTCGTTCCGCCTAAATTATTATAATCCAAAGGTTGTAATAACCAACTGCTCAAGCGCGACAATTGTTGGTCCTTTTCGGTGGTTTTCCATTTGATATTTGATGTATCACCAGTTCGAGGGAAATATAGCTAATAACACAACACAGAAGGGACTGAGTAAATTTTGTTATGTTTAAATGAAAAATAAATCAAGGCTCCCTCTTGTTAAAAAAATTTGCCCTCTCAAAATGTGTGAGAGAAGTGACTTCGCTCTATTTGGACCTCGCGTGAACTAGTAATAAGAGTGTTATCATCAAAGCAGCAACCTAATTTCTTGATCCTTTTGGTGAAACGAACAAACAACTTTCACCAAAATCATCTTTATTTAATATTGGACATATTAACGGGGGAGGGGGTGGGGGCGAACTCAGAAATAGTTGAGACAGCAAAACATATATTTAAAAAAATCAGAGAATGGGTCTACTGAGGTGATTCGATCCTATGACGCAACTACCTCAGGCTAGCGCTCAACCGACTAAGCTAGATCCCGCCTGGGAAAACTGGGAGCGAACTGGCTTGGGTACGAAACGTCTGGTACCTTTGACGAATGACTTGGATCATGTGTTTTAATTCTTTATACTGTTATTTAATGGACAATTTAATGATAAGAGACGGTTAATACAGATCTATGTGTTTCCCGATATTGACCACCCTCCACCCTCCCAATCCAAAAATAAAATCAATGAACCTGCTATTCTACGTCATTCATTATTTTTTCGCGGGAATTTGACGTCACTGTAATTTATGCCGATACTCTATTTCAGCACAATTTACATTTAAAACGCATCTAAACATACAAATGGAATCAAATTCGCCACTCTTAATCACTGGTTAGACATTTAACCGCAGGTCAGAGCTGCTTTAACTTTAACCCAGGGTTAGGGTATATTTAACCCATGGTTAGCGCTAACCAACGTTCGAACAACGCATTTTTCAATCGGTGATTAAATTTAACTCTGGGTTAGGCACTTAACCCAGGGTTAATGCTAACCCAGGTTTCGAACAACCGGGCCCAGATGTAGATTTAATTACACCGTCAACGGAAAGCTGATGATGTAATGGACTCTGTGACGTCGAGGTTACGTCACTATGCAGGTCTATAGGTGATGTGTGGTATGAGCACAGAAGGTATTTGCGCCTATGTCGACATGCTGATACGAGTTCATTCTTGGAGTTTAGTGTGCTGGTTTCAGGTTTATACATTATGAACAGTTTTTCCTTCAGGCAGAGGTTACATCTTTTGCTCGCTGGAGAGTATGATTTTGCTTTTGGATAAAATGTTCCACTTAATGGTGTATGGGGTGAATCTATCCTTCAGTGTCCAAATGTACTCGATGAGTGCTTTCCCAAAAGCAACCCTCTCCACAAAATTATAAATCGAAACACCGTTAAAATTAGCTATAGCTGCATGCCTAATGTTGGGAAAATAATTTCAGCGCATAACAAAACTCTACTTCAACAACACAGAGACAAAGACGCTGTTCCCCCCAGAGAATGCAACTGTAGACGAAGAGCTGAATGTCCACTTGAGGGTAAATGCTTGCAGAAAGGAGTAGTATATCAAGCTACCGTTAATACACTCGATGACAACAAGCAAGAAACATGCGTTGGTTTGACCGAGAACACATTTAAGACGAGATATACGGCGCACACGAGCAGTTTTCAAAACGCAACACAGAAGAACGCAACAGCGCTAAGGCAGTACATTTGGACACTGAAGGATAGATTCACCCCATACACCATTAAGTGGAAAATTTTATCCAAAGCAAAATCATACTCTCCAGCGAGCAAAAGATGTAACCTCTGCCTGAAGGAAAAACTGTTCATAATGTATAAACCTGAAACCAGCACACTAAACTCCAAGAATGAACTCGTATCAGCATGTCGACACAGACGCAAATACCTTCTGTGCGCATACCACACATCACCTATAGACCTGCATAGTGACGTAACCTCGACGTCACAGAGTCCATTACGTCATCAGCTTTCCGTTGACGGTGTAATTAAATCTACATCTGATGAGTGAGAGCAATTCAACTCTCTCACGAAACAAGCCTGTCATGTAGAGATAAACATACACTTTTTAACGATATATATACAGTGAAACTTCTCTAAACCGAACACCCTTGGGACCGAATAAAATTTTCGGTTTAGAGGGGTGTTCGGTTTACTGAGGTTTTAAGAAACAGCCTTGATAACCATCTTTTAATTTTTACTATTAATATTACCAAGGTACAAACGTGTGTTAAATTACATTTATAAAACAACAATAACCAAATTAAAGTGGAAACTCTTTATGTAGATTGTTGAGCTTTTGTGAACAAATAACACAAATACATTTGGAACATGTAACACATTGAAACGTCAAGAAATGTTCTGAGTTTTTCTTTTAACAGTCGGGCTTAACAAAGTGTTCCATTGTTACCTGCCGACGAGCACATCGTTGCTTAACTATTGTAGCCTGTGTGAAGTGAGACAAGCCCCGAAATGCATGCAAGTAAACGTAGTTGTCACAATCGCCAAATCCAAGCCCCAGTCCAAGCCCAAGCTACATGTTCGGAGATGACTCACGTATAGGGGTGGCTAGGAGGATCAGATTGTGATCTGTTAGCTAACAAAGTGTGCCTACCTGCTTGCCTAAAATTGTTGTGTTTGAATGTGTATGGTTTAAAATCTAAGTTAAACATACCTGAATTCCAGTCGTTTGTATGTGACTATGATATAATGTGTTTCTGTGAAACGAAAACCAGCTATTTAGACTTCATAGAAATACCTGGTTATACATTTATTATGAAAAATCGAAAATGTCACTCGATGAAATTGTCTGGTGATATTGGTTTAGCGCTTAAAACAAAATATGTAAATAATGTTGATTTTACTGTAGATGGTAAATCTAAGTATATATTATGGTTTAGAATCAATTCAGAGTTGCTAAGCAACAATGTAAGTATGATAGTTGGAATTGTTTATATCCCACCTGAAGGATCACCATACAATAATGAAGATACGTTTCAAACAATAAACTCAGAAATAAGTGAACACTTACTATTGAATATCCTGTTACTTCTTCTTGGTGACTTTAATGCCAGAACTAACTTGTTATCTGATTATGTAAATATTGACAATGATATAGTGTATTTTAATAACATTAATAATATTATGTTCAACTGCATGGATGATAGTAATATTTCAACGATGATAAGTATGTCGGGAAAGTAACATGTAAAGGTGTAAGTACTGTAGACTACGCCATTGCTACGCATGACGTTTTTAGTTTTGTATATAATTTTAAGGTGTGCGATTTCAACCCACTATATTCGGATATTCACTGTGCAATTGAACTGAAAGTGAACTGCAATACTCAAGATACCCCAACATCGTTCACGTGTCATCAATATAAAACAAAGCCACGCAGATGGAATGCGACTCTACAAAATAACTTCAAAGACGCTGTTGGCCAGGCAGAGAGCGATACTATACTGAATACTTTATTGAACACTACTCACAACCCAAAGAATAATATTTTATCGGAATCCCAAGCTGGTTTCAGAAAAGGTTATTCCACTAATGATAACGTCTTCTTACTTTATGCAATAACTGAATTGTTAAAAATAAAAAAATAAAAATTATATTGTGCTTTTGTTGACCTAAAAAAAAGCTTTTGATACTATATGGAGAGTAGGACTTTGGTCCAAACTATTGAAATATAACATTGATGGAAAAAATTTCAGAATAGTTCATAGTATGTATAGTGGAATTAAATCATGTGTTAGAAAGAACGGTGAACTTTCTAAATATTTTATTTGTGACATTGGCGTGAGGCAAGGAGAAAACTTATCACCTCTTTTATTCTCCTTGTTTTTAAATGATTTGGAGGACTATTTGAAGTCTCAACAGTGCAAAGGAATTACAATTCTTGCTTTTGATTTTGATATATATCTTGACATTGGTCTAACACTTTTTATTATGTTATATGCTGATGATACAGCCCTATTGACAAGAAACGAAAGTGACCTTCAGCACATGTTAAATTCTTATGACACATATTGTAAAACATGGAAACTAACAGTAAACGTAACAAAAACAAAGATTGTTATATTCGGAGGTACAAAAAAGGACTATAAGAAAGTTTTCCACTTAGGTACTCTTGAGATTGAAAATGTAAGCGAATATAAATATTTAGGAATATGGTTCGAAAAAAAATAATAATTTAACATATGCAAAAAATATTTAGCACAGCAGGCTCGCAAAGCCATGTTTTATATTTTAAAGAAATCAAATGAATACTGTTTGTCCATTGAATATCGTTTAAAATTATTTGATGCAATTGTTGTTCCTATATTACTTTATGGTTGTGAAATCTGGGGATTTGATAACATTAATGTATTAGAAAATGTACATATCCAGTTTTTACGATACTTAGCAAATGCAAGAAAAAGTACCCATAGTTATATGTTGTATGGGGAGTTTGGAAGAAAACCACTGTTACTTATACTGTCATTGCGTATTGTGTGTTTTTGGGATCATCTTTTGACAGATAAACCTTCCAAGCCATCAGTACAGATCTACAAACTATTATTTTATGACTATTTACAATGTGGAACAAACCATAAATGGATTATTAATGTTAGAGATATATTTTATAGGCTTTGATTAAACAATATTTGGGATAAGCAAACTTTTAGGTCAATTACGTGGTTAAAAACATTAGTTAAACAGACTCTCGGACCAGTTTTTGCAGAACTGGCAAAGCGATCTTTCAAAATCTAATAAAGGTTTAACTTACAGAATATTTAAAGAGAACTTGAATTTTGGATAAAACTATGTGTAATGTATTTCTTAGATTTCGTATTGCTAATCACTTTTTACCTACTGAGACAGGAAGGTGGTCCAATATTTTATATGCAGAGAGAAAATGTATTTATTGTTCTACTGATGACGTTGGTGATGAATTTCATTATTTATTTGTTTGTACAAAATTTACTGAAGAAAGATGTAAATATATTCATAAATATTATACCATTAGACCTAATATTCATAAATTTAAGCAGCTTTTTAATTGTAAAAAAAATTGGCATCCTTAGAAAGCCATGTAAATTTATAACTATTATTAACAAAACTTTCTGTTCCTCCTAAGACTTCTAGTATGTACAGTATATGAATTATTTGTTTTATTGAAGCCTGTTATCTTGACGCTGATATGTATGTATATATGGTACCGGAAAATACAATATATATAATACAAGCAAATCGGTCATGTACAAAACATACATACAACGTGAAAATACATACAAATACAAATAAATAACATACAACGTGATCAATATGGAATAATTATCATTTATAATTCATGTACAATAATGGAGAAAAACAATTAACCTTTCTTAATAGCAGAGTCTATAATAGTTATGAATTTAAACAGGTTTTTTTAGTTCCTTTACAGAAATTTGTATAGTAGTAGAGGATTTGTGTCATTGTACAGAATATCTAATGTTGCTATTTTAAACTCTGCTTGTTGACACTTAAGAATAAGACTGGAGGGGCTAAAGACCTAACGGGCAAATGATCGGGAGGGCAAGTGACCGCCACCCTCATTGTACATGGTCTATAAGAGTATTCTTGACCAGTTTAATGTTTACACAATTCCAGGGTTACTCTGGCCACCCGGATATGACAGCATACTTGTTGGCGAGTGATATGGACAATAATGCAGTTTGGGCCACAAACATTGAGATTGTTGCCGTGGCTTCCATGTTAAGTACACTAGTAGTCATACACACGGAAGATCGCCAAGGCCAGCGACGCTGGATGCGGTACGAACCCTTGTGCGTTGTACCACCCCTCGTGGACTCCAACTGTATGATATACCTCACAAATTACAATGAACACTTTAATCGTGTAATGTAGTCATATATGAATCTGAAATGTATGCTTTCTGACATGTTGACCTCATTGTCTATTTTCCATTACCTGTGTTCGTGAAAACATGGAAAATAACCCCACAAGTTAGTCTGTGTTAAGGCTAAAGGTAGTCTGTGTTATGGAAAATCTGCTCTCGTGAACCAACTTACATCCATGAGGACATACTATAAAGCAAGTCGATTCAGACGTCATTCCTTATATTGACAGTCACACGTAACAACACAAACTGTTTTTCCCCAAGTTTAATCATCTGCAAAAAAAACTATTCTCGGAAGATAACTATGACAACGTATAAATTGAGTTACAATGTAAACAATAAAAATGTCCTCCTTTGCTTATTATAAGCAACGGCTGGTATTTAATTGACAAACTAGTATTTATTTTGTTTACCTGAAACTGCTTACGATAAGCGATGTACTCAAATATGCAGTTACTTATTCCTAATAACTCACTAGTTGCCACTAATTTAAGAATTGAAGACGCTACTATTAGAAGGACGTGTATTAAATAGTTATACTTGTAATTTAGATAGGGGAGTGATTTGAGCCTGGATTGGGAGTGAAATGAGCCTAGAAGATCATAAAAGTATTAAAAGATAATTAGTCCTTAAAAAAATACTATCCCTTTCATCCACAGCAGGCATGCAGTCAGTAAAATAGTTATCAAATAATACAAATAAAGTGTCATAATGCAAGTGTATTCATTTTCTTTATTCATTAATTGCAATGCCGATGTCATTCTAGATAATAGCTATACTCGTAATTTAAAGAGGGGAGTGATTTGAGCCTGGATGGGAGTGATTTGAACCTGAGGGGAGTGAAATGAGCCTGGGCAGGGGAGTGATCTGAACCTAGTCTCAAATCACTCTAGAGTGATCTGAGCCTAGGCCCAAATCACTCTAGAGTGAAATCTGAGGGGAGTGGTTTGAGCCTGCTACACCGGTTCTGAGAATTCTGCTCTGACAGCTATCAGACTGTCGTCTGGTTGTTGATAATCAAAACGAGGCTATACACGGTCACAGTGTTACTATAGCTGAGTATAGGTTGCATAGTACCAAAGAAGAGAGTTCCGTGTCAAAGTTCGACATGCACCGTCAAATATTTATGGAGTAAAAGCAGCTGTGGGTGTGATTTGTAGTAATATGTGACATTGATTATTTGTGCAAATACTATTATCCATTGACCATAAATAAATACATTTTATTTGTTATACAGTTGTTGCGCAGGGTACCCCCAAAAATGGAACTGCAATGTTCAGCAAAAATGACGGTTGCTATTAAAAACATTAATTAAATCTCTTAAATGATACGTGACCCCCATTTTCTTGCAGGTAGATTAGATGTGAGGTGCCACACTTTCTATTGCTCTACTTCCTGGGTGTGTTGAAATGCTGCTTATATCAGTTTTATTAGTAAACTTTTAACATTATCGGCAATAGGAATTGATTTGGTCTATTAGAACCTATAGCATATATTCACTATATTATCATTATTTTATATTGTGTGCCATTTACTGTTATTTCACAGTCATAATTGCTTAATTATGTTACACTCAGGCATGGGAGTTCATAATGACCTTGATCTTGGCATTAATTTACTGTGCACTGCTGAGAATAGAGTTTGAAAAAAAGCCTGTGCTGACGAATTGGAGATTTTGGCCCATATTTTTTATTTAAAATATTTTAAAGCTTATTTATCCATGGTGATGGACATGTCATATAACACTAATCTTATTTAGGATAATAAGTCTAGGCAAGATGAAATAAGCTAGTAGTAATAATTAATTTTTAGATAAAAATAATGTTAGCTGATATTAGGTTAATCTCTTAGATCTCCATTAACAATGTGTATTTGAACACAATTGGCTCTGGAATGACTATATTTAAATAACCTGATCTCTGCTGTAATTTTAACATACTTTTTAGGTTGGTGAATTATGTTTTAGGCAAATATGGGAGTTTTTACAATTGTTTTTGTGAGTTTGGCAAAAACATTAAAATCTACAGAAGTGGGTTCTGTGTAGCCATTTTGCATTCTCTTCTTTATTTGTACACAAATATAAGCTTGGTAATGACAGCTTTAGGTCAGTTCATTAAATCATGTCCATATATTCAGTGAGTTTTCTATAGTAAAGGGTATTTGAAATATATAGCAAGTACAAGAGCAATTTTGACACATTTGCTAATCTACCTAGGAGTGTGTTAGTATTATCTTCCATTATTACCACACTTGTAAAGCTATATTTTCCAATATTACTCAGTAAATGATTTGTTACATTACAGATGGTAGTAATGCATACAATATAAATATTATATTCAGTTAAACCAGAAAATAATTAAAGGAAAATGACTTTTGATGCATTGAATGTGTTTTTCTTATGACAAATAAAAAATAAAAATGTAAAACCCTAATGATAACTCTAGATATGATACATGTCTGTAAACACCAATCACTGGAGATTATTAATAAAATATCAAAAGATATATTGGTAGCTGCCAGTGGATTTAATAATGCATATATAAAAACCAACTAGGCTAAATATTGCATTCAGTGACTTGACATCCAAACATATTCCATACCTTGGGTGTTTTTCCCACCATGATGTGTACCACATTAATTTACTACTATTTGTGGATGCAGTGGTGTTCATTTCAGATGCCACATGTAATAAGCTTATTTTCTATTGAAGTTCTTATCATATGCCCATTAAAGTCTTTCAAAACACAGGGTCATGCACTGCAATAAATGAGTTTTACGGTAATTATTTACTGAAAATGAGAGACTGATTATGCATGTCACATCATATCAGAACACAGAAGATCCTGATAGTCATGAAAACACCCAATTGGACACTTTGAAAAAAAAAAAATTGGTATAGGTTGAATAGTACCAAAGAAGAGAGTTCCGTGTCAAAGTTCGACATGCACCGTCAAATATTTAAGGGTGTGATTGGTAGTAATATGTGACATTGATTATTTGTGCAAATACTATTATCCACTGACAATAAATAAATACACTTTTATTTGTTATACAGTTGTTATGCAGTATATACATAAATATGTTTATAGTAATGTCATATGAAAATAAAATTTACTAGGACACTGCTGATATAATAACAGGGATGAGAATGACAATTTGTATTTTCAGCAGATCCCTGGCGAGGGGTTCAGGGGGGCAAAGCCCCCCTGAAGCTATAGGTTTTTTTTACAATTGCAAGGGGAAAATCTGCATCAGGAGACACATACATCACAGAATTACAGAATAACTTATAGTTATATACCATAGAAAGGATTATTATAATGCATAAACTCCTGTCAATAATCATGAAATTACACATACTTACACTTTGACACAGGTTGTTTTTCAGTCCTTCAGTATATTATTTGAATCAAAGTTTTCAAAGTAGTCAATGTTTTAAAAAATTGCTTCTCAGTGTTCAAATACAGTAACAGACTCTCACAGTGAGTCCACACAAAAAGACACAAATGATTTGTCAGAGTTAACATATATATATATATATGCCTCCAGTCTGTTTCTGATGTATACAGATCCTCCTTTGCGATCAGTTTCACCATTTTTTAACGGAAAAATCACATATAAACGCGCTCGATCACCACTGCAGAAAACACAGTCGAAAATGGCGGTGTGTACAATGACAAAAAACATTCTGAACAAATGTGTAACAAATACTTGCCTAATGCTCATTTCAATATTTTTCATAAGTATGTGAAATACCCAGTGTTTTTTGCGTGTATAACCAGTAAAGGTTTACTGAAACAATGTATAGAAGCCATATATAAACATGCTAAAATAATATGACCGTAACAAAGCATTATATCATAATATTAGAAAGTTTACTAGCCGTTTATTAATTTTGTTGAGTATACATGTATGTGCATCAATATTATGAAGATGTCCCTCTTTACTAAACACCAGTGTTAAAAATTAAAAGCATCAGTTTTGTGTACCTACCACAATTTCTTTTGCATTACATGTACAAGTCATCTATCTCACAGAAGTTCATCTTATACTAGTCTGTGTTTGTAATAGTTTTAGATTTGCCTTTATATTTACATTGTGCTTAACTTATGCTCAGGTGTATATAATTAGTTTCTACATCAAATATTGTCTAGGAAAGTTTTGACTTCCTTTCATATTCCTTTGCATTTTCATGCAATTAAAATATTTCTGTCATGTTCACAATTTCTGGTATTCTCCTTCTCCAGACTCTGATCTGGTTCCTCCACCATGTCCATCAGCGCTCATAGTATAATATCACTATTTTATCTCTAGTGTTCCTTCTAAAATTTCTCAGCCATATAACAGTTTGGTTGGGGAATAGCCTGGTGAAAACGTGGCAATTTGTTCTCTTTATGTGCATTCTCAGAGCATTCTCAGTGATTACATACATGTAGAGTGGAGAAGGCTGATTTACACTCTACTGTAGTTCAATATCATCATCCTTGGTTTGGCAACAAACATTTCCAGATATTTCTCAAGTCATGATGTTTTTGTATGTTATTCGCACCTACACTCCCATAGAGAAGGTATATGAAATGATCCTTTTCTTAAATATATGAACATCAATTTTTGATGACTTCCATGAGCTAACAGCATTTCAAGGAAGTCTTGGTGTTGCTTGAGAATATTCAAAACCTCCAGTTTTCCATTCTGCATAAAAGCATTGTTGGTATCATAGTCAGTAATGGCAAGCACAGCTGGAATTGCTAGTTGGTGTCTTCCCTGCATCCTTAATGATGCTGTGCACATCTATAAGATGCCTCTTGTTGCCAAGTTGAGTGTATAAAACTTTTTGTATCTGGGATGGTGAACTGGCAGCAATGTACAGACATTGAAGTATAATCTTTGTTTCTGCATCTTCTTGTGTACTTTACAACACCCCCAGACATGGTTTGCATTTGAAACATGTACTTTGTCTCACAAATAGAACCCTCTTCCCAAGAAGCTGAGGGCAGAGTTTTCTTTTTTTCATTTAAAAGGACTTCCAGTCTCTTAAGACCTTTGTAGGGATTCCTTAGATCAAGCGTGGCTTGGAAGAACCCCTTTCACGTGAGAAATTCAGTGCCAAGCCACGAATGCTGTTATTATGCTACTGTGGATTAGTTGCAAACCTTCCATCCAGTAGACATTCCCTGAAAATATGCTGTACCAATAAATTGCCATGGTCTCATATGGTATTAGTCATATCACAAAGTCCAGGGTATTCCTCAACCACATAGAAATGGCTGAGAAATGTCCAAAGAAATACTGAAGCTGAATTGAATGGTTTGTGATCTGATAATGTAAGAGCTGTTGACATATTGAGGGAGGAACAAGAGCAAAGGCCCAGAGGAAAAATAAGAAATTACAGATATTGTGAACATAACAGACATTATATTTGAGTCAGATGATAAGACTGAAATAGGAAAGAAAGTCATGTGCTAGATATGCCTGATGACTATATCTGATGTCAATTATATAAACCTAAGCATAATTTAAGCACAATTTAAATACAAATATGTTATTTTAAATAGTACAAGCTTCTGTGAGATAGATGAATTGTAAATGTTTTAACACACATGCTGAGGAAAGGTACTTATAATTGGCTGGTACTAACAACAGTAAAGTTTGTTTTATTTAACGACGCCGCTAGAGCACATTGATTTTTTATCTTATCATCGGCTATTGGACGTCAAACATATGGTCATTCTGACACTGTTTTTAGAGGAAACCCGCTGTCGCCACATAGGCTACTCTTTTTACGACAGGCAGCAAGGGATCTTTTATTTGCGCTTCCCACAGGCAGGATAGCACAAACCATGGCCTTTGTTGAACCAGTTATGGATCACTGGTCGGTGCAAGTGGTTTACACCTACCCATTGAGCCTTGCGGAGCACTCACTCAGGGTTTGGAGTCGGTATCTGGATTAAAAATCCCATGCCTCGACTGGGATCCGAACCCAGTACCTACCAGCCTGTAGACCGATGGCCTGCCACGACGCCACCGAGGCCGGTCCTAACAACAGAGACATCTTCATAATTTTGTGAACATAGTATATAAACTCCATATACTTAACCATATTTGAATAATGAAGCCTCAATATGTTATAGAAAAAAGCCAGGTCAATTTGTTTTTTTAATAATATACATAGAAATTAATACATTTCTGGCATTGCTTAACTTATTTTGAGAAGTATATAATTATTCATACCTAATATTATATTGTTTTGTAGTTGTTATTAATATCTACTTTATAGAATAAAAGGAAGGATGTAGAAATAGAAAATTGTAAACTTCACATATATCATATTTGGGTCACATAAAATGATTGAGAATTGAGAATAAAAGTTAGATTTTTATAGTGCTATATGTTTGCCTGATGACACTATTCTATGTAGATATCAATTATATACACCAAAACATAAGTTAAGCATAATATAAATAGAACTGCACTTCTAAAATATTACAAAAAGCAACAAAAAAAACCTAGCTATTGTAAGATGATAGATAAATTGTATATGTAATGCAGACTTGCCTAAAAATATTCAAGTTATCCATGTAAATGGTTAGACAGCATGTACTGCACCATATTTAAGTAATGCTGCCTTCAGATATTAAATAGAATAAAAGGATCAGAATGTTTTAGGTACGGTATGTATATATACACATGTACATAGAGAATTACGTATATCGGGAACTGTGTAACTTTTGCTGGTGAGTATACCCCCGGTACTATATCCATACCACATATATTACATTGTTTTGTGGTTTGTTGTTATGGACATGTAATTTAGCATGAATAGCATTCATAATTTGGTCTTAAACCTGTTAAAAATAAGTATGCATGTTAACTTCAACATTGCCATGCAGTGTTTTCATATACTATGTTTGTAATACTCAGGACATTTCAAATTCATTGACTCATTATGCTTAGTCAGATGCCAAAAATGTATTATTTTTTGGTGGAATACATTCACCAGTAACCCAGCTTTAAAGTAAAAGCAGTGATATAGTCCAGAATTATTTTCAAATATTTTTGAAAATTATGTGGAACATTCACCTTGATCAGAAATTTGCCCTGTTAAAAATAAATAGGGTGCCTACACTCAAACGTGCCCTACAGGCACACCCACCATCAGATTGCCTGCAAACAAGATGATTTTATTATGTCTATGTATAGGCTTCAAAGATATAATTATCTTGAAATATCCCTATGGGGGAGGGGGGGGGGGGGGTTATAGTGGGCCCACGGTCTATTAGCGTGTATATATGTATTTTGAGAGGTGTGAATGAACACGAATGAATGGACTAACTGTATGCTTGTGTCTTTGTGGTATATATGTAGGGGGTTATGTGCTGTGTTTAGTGTAATAAAATGTATGTTTAAAACGGTTTGCATGTTTGTGGTCTTTTCAGTTATCAGGTGATAATTTCAAACCCATAACCACCCAATATACGCCTTTGAATATATTTAGTTTTTTTTATTAGGTACCCTTAAATTATTTTCTGGCAGAAAGCCTACTATCTTTGGCAGAGGTTGAGACGATTGGTCGTCTAATTTTCGACTGTTGCCATAAAATAATATAATTATCACTTTTGGCATCTAGCAATTTAAAGCAAAATTTACAATAGTTACCACTTGGAATAAGCATCATATATTATTTTGTTTAGTTTTTTCTGTAATATATTTTCACCAGGAATTCCCTTCTTCCTCCATGAATGATTAAAGAAAATAGCACTGGATATATTGTAATTATTTTTGTTTTATTCCAATATATAAAGGTCCATATGCATTAAAAAATAGCAATTGCTTGTAGCAAAAGCAAACCGTTAAAGCTATTGCCCCAAGTAAAAAGTAAAAGCATAAGCTTGATTTCATAACGTTTTTACTTGAAAGCAAATGTTCGTACTTGACAAGCATTTGCTTCTTTACCAACTGTCAGCTTCTTCGTGCGGTTGGTTCAGTTTCATGTGTAATTGGCCTGCTTGTCTATTTCGTCTGAGGTGGAGATGTGCTATAAATGCCTGTGTCACGGGGATCCTATAATACCCGTAACTGAATGAAACACGATTGTCCAAACATCTCTCCTAACTGTATATCTATTAGATCTCTCTGTAACAGGCAGTTATATACCCGCTGTGGCTCGTCTCTAGGTATGATCAGAGATAAGATCTTATATAAAATATATATTATTATAGCACGTTTAGTTCACTAGAAAACACAACAAAACACAATACACTTTGGAATCTGTATTAACCTACCCTGACAAATGTACTGCCGCAGTAGTTAATTAATAACAACAATAATAACAACCCAGAACTGATCACTTAATTAGTTAATCTCTAGGTGTCTAGTTTACACAATATGCTAATCACTTCACCATGACACAACACCCACACGTGTGATAATTAAGAAACGCTAACACACACACGTGTGATAATTGAGAAACGCTTCCAGGGGAACTTAATTAATAAAGGAATTACAACTTTATTCCTAACTGGTTAATTTTTAATTAACCCTTACTACTCATTCAGTTACCTTGTAACACAGAATTAATACTGGTACCTATCACAATAAAGACAATAACCTACAGTTTACCTAGGTCCTCTAGGATGACTGGTTAAGCTTTTTATAATTATTTAGGACAGTGAGCCTACAGATTACTGCGTCAAATGATCGCAGGCTACTGGGTCTAACATACACCCTTTCCCCTAAATCTGATGCCACAGAGCTTCAGTGTCATTACCGTATTTGACCGGAAATTAGCCCATGTCTTTGAATAAGCCCCCCTCCGTTTTAATAGCATTTAAGAAATTAGGCTTGCATTCGTAAAGGGAGAGTGGCAGTCCTCCTATAGACAGTGTAGGAAGGATGAAATTGTCTTGTGTCGTGCTCGCATCGGTCATACATATGTGATGGAATCATTTCGATTCCATCCAGAATTAGTTTTACAATTTTTACGTGGTACTGAATTTTATTCTAAATTTTAATTATATCTATCTGTGATATTTGTATTTTTTACACAGTCCTTTACACTGTGTTTTTATTTAACTGTTGAATTTTTATATTGATGTTGATCATCACTCTAGTTTTTCCCATTTACCATAGTTTGACGCCCAATAGCCGATGTATTTTTCGTGCTGGGGTGTCGTTAAACATCCATCCATTCATTCATTCATTCATTCGTACATAAGCCCACCCCTAACTTCGTCACCTTATAAATAACACGAAAATGCAAGTTTGCTCAAAGTTCATTTAAAAGGTCATACCTCCTGCAGATAATTAAACACAAATGTAACACAATATTTTACCACCAGTGAGATTTAGCAGTCTAACAGCAGTGTGTATTATCGGGTCCAGTCATGGCATGCTGCACGAAGAAACCCGATGCTCCTGTACGTCATTATCGGGTCCAGTCATAGCATGCTGCACGAAGAAACCCGATGCTCCTGTACGTCACCACAAGGAAATACAGCGCAGTTTCGTCAGATGAAACCCGCTACATTTCCCCTAATGCAACGAGGGATCTTTTATATGCACTTTCCCACAGACAGGAAAGTACATACCACGGCCTTTGAACAGTTGTGGTGCACTGGTTGGAACGAGAGAAAAAAAAACATCATCTGAATGGATCCACCGAGGTGGTTCGATCCTGCGACGCAAGCATCCCAAGCGAGTACTCGACCGACTGAGCTGAATCCCGCACCTACGATTGCTATGGAGTCGAGATAAAACAATACATGTATCATCACCAAACAATTTGCTATGGAGTCGAGATAAAACAATACATGTATCATCACCAAATAATTTGCTATGGGGTGAGATAAAACAATACATGTATCATCACCAAACAATTTGCTATGGGGTCGAGATAAAACAATACATGTATCATCACCAAACAATTTGCTATGGAGTCGAGATAAAACAATACATGTATCATCACCAAACAATTTGTGTCCATTTATAAAATTTTAAACGTTAAAAATATCGATAACATTTGATGACGTTTGTTATAACATATAACTGATATATCATCGAGTGACATTTGGAAACATATATCATGAGTCGCAATAATGAAATACTAAATTTTGTTATGAATAATTAGTTATTCTACCTTCCACCCAGAGCGAGTTTTAGCGATTCAAAGGGTAGGTGTAAGACCACTGCATCTTCTTACTTCTTATTTCTCACTAACAACTAAACCACTGTCCTGGACAGACAGCCCAGATAGCTGAGGTGTGTGCCCAGGATAGCGTTCTTGAACGGTAGCTGGATATGAGCACGAAAATAAGTTGAATTGAAATTAAATAAATGAAACTAACCCACTGTCCTGGACAGACAGATCAGATAGCTGAGGTGTGTGCCCAGGACAGCGTGCTTGAACCTTAATTGGATATACGCACGAAAATAAGTTGAAATGAAATGGAGGAAGACTATTAACCCACATTAAATAATTAATTAACGCGCGGGATTTACCTCAGTTGAGTGTTTGCATCGCAGGGTCGAACCACCTCGGTGGATCCATTCAGCTGATTGTTGTTTTTTTCTCGTTCCAGGCAGTGCATCACAACTAGACAAATATCGTGGTATGTGCTTTCTTGTCCGGGAAATTGCATATAAAAGATCCTCTGCTGCATTAGGAAAGATGTAGCGGGTTTCCTCTGATGATAATGAGTCGGAATTACCAAATGGATGACATCCAGTGGCCGCTAATTAATTACTCAATGTGCTCTAGTGGTGTTGTTAAACAAAACAAACTTTTAATTAATTATCGGCTATTGGATGTCAAATATTTGGTAATTATGACTCGTAAAAGTTTGTTTTGTTTAACGACACGACTAGAGCACATTGATTAATTAATCACAGGCACGGCGGAGTAGGGGGACAGAAGGCTGTAGCGACACCCCCCCCCCCCCCCCCCCCCCCCCGATAATTCTGTATCAAAAATATTATTGGTACTAAATCTTAAGTCAGAGATTATTTTTGCTTGTAGAATGTAGGAAATTGCATTTCAGGACATCTAGTTTTCAAAAATATTTAGGGGGATAAAACTGTTTTGTGAATTCAACTCGCCAAGGGTAATTTCAGACAAAACAGCTGTACCTCTCGGGTTGTGATTTCCCTGATTGCAACATCCACTCTTGATAGATTCTGTTTAATCTAGCACAGCTCAAAACCTGGCTAATTCAGTCTAGTGGGCAACAAAACAAAACCTAGTAAACCTTTAAAAAAACATTTATTAGTAACAATATGTTCGTCAAGCCAGTTAACTCCTCACTGAGCCAGTTAACTATTCATGGAGTTAGTTAACCCTTCGTCGAGCCAGTTAACCCTTCTTCGAGCCCGTTTAACCCTTTGCAAGTGCCTGGAGATGAGCGACTTCGGCGTTCATGGCGCACTTCAGGGCATCAGCTTGCTTGTGCTTCGTACAGGTTTGACACGAGTGGGAAATCTGGTTCTCACAAACGGTCAGCTTGCATCGCTCTATGCCTACAGGTGGAACGAGAAATGACAAAATGAAGTCTCCCACACATTATAACATTTTAAGCAGTGGGTATTTATGGTTGACTTGCTAAAAGATTATGGGGGAGGAGGTAAGAGAGAGAGAGAGAGAGAGAGAGAGAGACGGAGGGAGAAAGGGAGAGAGATGGAGGGGAAAAAAGACACAAACAGAGAGAGAGATTGAGAGAGAAAGAGAGAGGGAGACAGATAGAGGGGAAGTAAGACACAGACAGACAGGGAGATTGAAAGAGAAAGGGAGAGAGATAGAGGGGAAGAAAGACACAGACAGAGAGAGGGGAGGGGGGGGGGGTAGACAGAAAGGGAGAGAATGATTGAGAAAGAGAGAGGGGAGAAAGACATAACATACACAGAGAGACAGACAGACAGACAGAGAGAGATATATTGTCTTTAAAGCAAACCTTTACTTACCACTAAGAAAAGCTCTCTTTCCGATGTGCAGACGGCATTTGTGGATGTTGTAGTGCAGTTTGATTTTGGAATTTGGGATTGCTAACTGAAACAGTGTTAAAAGTTTCCATTATTACACCTGTACCAAACCGAATTAGAGCGGGGTGGAGGGCTCCACAAAAACAAAAAAAAAAAAAAACGTGAAACAATCCATTTATACTATTGACCTAAAAGAGCTATTTTTACTAGAAGACCGTAGTGATTATATATTACATTATTTTTATTCCTAATATATATATTATATTTTTATTCCTAATATATGATATTGACGATACCGAAACACGAGGGTAATAATCTCCTTATCATATAATCTCAAGCTTAATACAACGTGTGTTTCTAAACTGTACATGCAAGTAAACTCTTCCTGGAATTATTTAATTTAATATGGAGGGAGGGATGCCTTCCTTTGGAGTGGAAACACGCAGAAGTGTTTGCACTTCCAAAAATGGGTAAGGACCTCTCCCTCCCTACTAATTACAGGCCCATATCATTAACATCAAGCGTCTGCAAGACCATGGAGTGCATGGTAAATAATCGCCTTATCCACTTTTGGAGGTAAATAAATCGTTGTCTATTTTTGCCAAAGTGGTTTTAGAAAGCATCACTCCACCCATAGATCACCTTGTTCGTCTTCAAAACGAGGCAAAAAGATGCCTTACGGAATGGACACAAGGTGGGAGGAGTGTTTGTGGATATAGAAAAGGCGTACGACATGGGTCTGGCGACGTGGTTTGGTAATAAAAGCTTATCGAATGGGGATTAAAGGAGCGATGTTCACTTTTATTTTAAAATTCTTGGAAGATAAGAACATTCGCTGTTAATGTTAATAGTGTGTTTTTCCCCATTCTAACCTTTGGAAAATGGTATCCCACAAGGCTCAGTGATAGCGCCCCACCTTATTTGCAATATTTATCAATGATTTGGCAGAGGCACTCATCACTAGAAATAAAAGTAATAATACTAAACTTAGTATCGGTCTGTTTGCAGACGATACGGCCTTCTGGGAGAGTAGGAAAAAACTATGACCCCTTTGAGAGGATCTCCAGTGGATGTTAACAATCTAGCACTATGGTCTAGAGCTTGGGGTGTTACCATTTCTAAATCTAAAAACTAAAAGTATAAATTTTATAAAAAAAGACAATTTAAATCCGTTTGTGATCTAAAACTTAAAATAAATGAGGTTACTATTAACCAGGTGCAATCGGTCAAATTTCTCGGAGTAATCTTTGACCATAATCTTAGTTTTGGAGAACAACATAACGGAGGTGACTGGTAACTGCACTATATATATAAATTTTACTTAGGGCATTATCAGGCACACCCTGGGGGTGCTGATAGAAAAACGCTGCTCATGATCTTTGAGGCTTTTATAGTGTTCCAGATTGCAGTATGGAGCCCAGGCCTTTGGATGTTGCTTCCCAGACTCAGCTGAGAAAAACTGGATAGGTGTATGGTAGGGCTCTCAAGGTAATAGTTTGGGGGAACTATCTGCACACCGTATGATTTAGTGTCTTGGTAGAGCTGGGGGTAATGCCATTGGCCCTTAGGAGGATCAGGCAGGGGTTGAAATATATTAATAAAATCCGTAGCCTTGTGCCTGATTCTCCAGTTAACAACCTTAAACCTGTTAAAGTAAATATAAACAGAGATAGGGGACATATCATTGTTTCATATTTAAATAAGTTTGCAAATGACTTTGGGATTGTTGGCCTTCCGCTAAGGCAGAATAGAGACATCGGTGGATCTGCCGTGGGTGACCAATGTCCCAAAAGTGCATTACCATATCAGGGAAGAAATTATTAAAACTAATAATCCTAATTTTAAAAATATTATATTTCAAGCAGTGGTTGGAGAAATCTACCCGACCCGATGTGACTAAGTCTATACAGACGGGTCGAAAGACCCAACCACTGGTAAAACAGGAATGGCTTTGTTATTAATAATTTTAAATATTAAGGAAACCGATAGCCATTAGGACTAGACTATCGGATAACATTTCAGTTTATACATCAGAATTAATGGCCATACTGTATTCCATTGAAATGGATTGAAAGATATCATGTTAATAATAGCCCCAATAGATATGTCATCTTCTCTGACAGTCTTAGTGCCCTGCACAAGCAATCAATGGAGCCCATAGTATCAGATCGGAAATTATAAATAAAATTTATAAAAAATATATTTAATATTGCTGCCTCTGGGTATCCAAGTCGTGTATGGAGTGGGTTCACCGGCTCATATTGGAATATCTGGTAATGAAGCAGCCGATGCCAACGCTAAAAAGAGTTGCTGGAACCGGCCCAGTCGGCGTTCAGTAGAACATAATGTTAACGAAATAAATTCCATAGCTGAGCCACACCTGGTGGCTCTGTGGCAAACCGAATGGGAACCACAGAGCCAGGGTGTGGCATGCCTACATTAAACCAAAAGCGACCACTCCTGGCGCAGTTTCTTTTAATGTAAGGTAACTAGAATTATTGCAAAAACTTAGAAATGGGTGTCTCTTCGGCTTTAAATGATGTTAGATTTAAAATTAAAAAAGTTAAGTCACCCAACTGTTTAGTATGTCATACAATCGAAGATGTTAATCATTTTTTGATAAAATGTACTAAACATGACAAAATTAGACTGGAAACTGGTTAATTATTTTATTAAAATTAAATTAGAGTTTAATGCTTATAATTTATTAAATCGGATGAACACTAAAGAATATAAAAATACAATAGACAGTTTGTTGGTCGCATTTTGTATATCAATCTAAAAATAAATATATAATATTATAGGGTTCTCCTGGGGGCGGTTCCTGCCATAGCCTAGGCATTGTTAGATTGGTGCAAATGTGGCAGGCCCGTTCCTTTTATGGACCCACAATAAATAATCACTGTTGGTGGGCTAACGGGGTAATAGCACTCATTATTGTTTGCTCCTCACCCCTTCTGGGGTTGGAAGGATGTTACCTGCTCCCCTATGTCCGGTCTTTCGCCCCTTCCGTCTGCAATGTCGCGCCTGGCTTGCTGGATTTTTTATTTTAATGGTAATGTACGGTTTTAAAATTATTTTAATTATATTGTATATAAATAGTATATTGTATTTTAATTTTTAAATTAATTTATATTGTGGTGTGGGTGTTTGATATGAATTTTTTTGTAGTTTTTTTTTTACTTCGGGTTGATGATGGGGTTGCTATCTGGCAGTAACAGCCCCCTCCTCGCCGACCAAATATATTGTATGAAACTGCTTTTAATTTTTATTGGGTGTTTATGTTTTAAAATTGATAGGTTTACACACCGTGCTCTTTTAATTTGTTTTTAATTTATTTTATACGTGTTTTAACTTTATGAGATAGAGGGAAATGGGACCCTGTGGCGGCTGCTTAACCTCCTTTAATCAACCTCCCTACTAAATAATAATAGGGCTCAAATAAAGAGTTTCTGTACTATTTGTATTTTTGAAATGCTCGTTCTAAATTTGCGACAAAGTTTTAAATTAAATGGATTATATATTTTATATTAATTATTATTTTTGGAATTGCGCAAATAAAAACTAATTATATAATATCCGTATTCCCCATTGGTTTAATTTCAAAATTGTCCTAAGTAATTTCTGTCCCGGATTGGGCCCCTGGCCTCCAGAGACCGAACCCGGGGTGGACATGCTCCAAGCCTTAGTGGTATAGGAGCATGGGAAAGTCTTCACTCACTCGCAAGTTTAATTCTAGTCCGCCATTACTAGATATTCAAATGACGTACGAATACGTGGTGCGGTGTCAAAATAAACTAGTGCATAACGGTTTTGTTTGTTTTGTTGTTTTGTTTTGTTATTGTTTGTTTTGTTTTTTCTGAACGCTGGACAGCTTTCAGTGTAAATATTGCTATTAAAATGTATATTTGATGACTGAATGCACACGTCAATTATGGAGTGTCACCCTAGTACGTTTGCTTAATATATATATATATATATATATATATATATATATATATATATATATATATCGAGTAATTAGGAGATCTGCTGTAAAATAGCCAATGTGTTTTAAATACATGTCATACCTTCCTGAAACATCAGCTGTACATGCGTTGTTTTGGGGGTTTTCAATTAGTTTGTATTTAATTACGTGTGTGTATATTGGTTTTTTTCCTTGCATTTTGTAATATGTTTTGTAAACTGTACCTTTGCCAATGAAAAAGTAAATAAATAAATAAATTTAAACAAATTTAAATAAAACAAATATTAAAAAAATAATAGTAAATATTATTCTGTACACTTGGGGACAGGATGTAGCCCAGTGGTAAAGCGCTTGCTTGATGCCCGGTCGGTTTCGGATCGATCCCCGTCAGTGGGACCATTGGGCCATTTCTAGTTCCAGCCAGTGCACCAGTACAAGTATATCAAAGGCTGTTGTATGTTATGTCCTGTCTTTGGGATGGTGCATATAAAAGATCCCTTGCTACCAATGGACAAATTTAGCGGGTTTCCACTCTAAGACTATATGTCGAAAATACCAATAGCCGATGATTAAAAAATCAGTGTGCTCTAATGGTGTCGTTAAACAAACGAAACTGTTTACTTGTAGCAGCTTCATACAAGTCCGTTTTAGGAAATAGTGCCTCATAAAAAGTATATCAAATTCTGATATACCTTTTAAAATTGTTCTTTGGTGATTACACGTAGCATGACCCCTATAGTATTTAAATAACCCATTGGTCTGATGTCACTTGTTATATGTAGTACTAACTGATAACAACTGTACAAGTGGTATGGTGACACTTGTATATCAGCAACACGAGGCGGTGCTCTGATATGAGGGTGGCTAATTGAAAACGTTCGAGGTCGACCTATGTTGACTTTTTACACGGTACTTGTCAGTTGAGAGCACTCCCTAAAATTAGTAGTTAAATGACCCTCTCGATAGTGTTGTATTTTTCACAGAATATATTCTGACATAGAAATTGTATTGAACTGCATGAAGTAATTAATGGTGGTGTGTAACCTGTAGTGAGGAGCTGGAGGGTGTATGCTAGTTAAAGTTATTAAGTTTTACGAACATACTTTGTATATGGTACTAACCACTAACAATTAACCCACTGCCCTGGACTGATAGTCCAGATAGCTGAGGAGTCTGTGTGTGTGTGTATGTGTGTGTGTGTGTGTGTGTGCCAAGGACAGCGTGTTTGAATCTTAATTGAATATAAGCACGAACATAAGTTGAATGAATGAATGTATATGATGCCTTGTATCATTTGCCTGCTGACTAATATCACCATTTATTATATTGGCCCTCGAACTGCATGGAGTAATATATGATAATGTGTAACCTTTAAATGATGAGGAAACTACTCACGTCTCCACTCTTGCCAGAGAACAGAGCGCCGATATCACCGATGAGACTCTGAACCAAGGGGCCAACAGCCGCTCCGATAACTGGGGCCAGCAGTGGGAGTATGCACTGGGAAAGGCCGAACAGACTCAACACTAGTACCAGGTTAACTGAAGCGAAACAAATGCAGAACAAACACAATTAAAGGTGCACATTCCTCCTCAGAGATTGTATAACATAAAAGGAAGGAAGGAAATGTTTTATTTAACTAGGCACTCAACAGATTTTATTTACGGTTATATGGCGTCAGATATATGCTTAAGGACCACACAGATATTTAGTAGGGAAACCCGCTGTCGCCACTTCATGGGCTACTCTTTTCGATTAGCAGCAAGGGATCTTTTATATGCATCATCAGTGTTCTAACTAGGATTTTGATGGGGCAGGGCGCTAATTTAATTGTAGGGCATTTTTAACGCGAAAATCTTATTTTTGAGGCAAGTGCTGGATATGATCGATTTTTTTTACATTCATAAATATCATATATGTAGAAATATCTAAGCTGGTTTTAATTTTAAAAACGTTTTTGGAGGGATGGGGACAATCATTTTCTAAACCTAAATTTATTATTCATAAATTTGGATGTTTAATGAAACAGTACATTCATCGCCGTATGCGGACAGTCATGAAAATGCCCGAATCTGGATAACAACATATTACAGGCTTCAGTGGTGTCGTGTTTAGGTCATTGGACATAAGGCTGGTAGGTACAGGGTTCGCAGCCCAGTACCGGCTCCCACCCAGAGCGACTCAACAGGTAGGTGTAAGATTGGCTGGTCTGCAGTCATATCGACTAACAATAAAAAAGAAAAAACATACCACGTTATTGCTGTCGGCTTTCACAAATGTGGCTAAACAATGTATTGTCAAACGTTTTTTAGCTGGGAATTCAGACTCGTAACAACACTGTACACGCTTTGAGAGGAAAGGAAGATTTTATATTTTTATTTGACAATGAATTAGGGAAGGGCGGCGATAATCAGGGGCGGTGCGTGAATAAACACGGCAGGGCGGCACAAAACGGGGGCAGGGCGCAGCGCCCCTCTATTTATTGCTAGCTAGAACACTGCATCATCCCACAGACGGGATAGCACATACTACGGCATTTGTTACATCAGTTGTGAAGCATTGGCTGGAACGAGAATTAACCAAATGGGACCACCGATGGGAATCGATTCTAAACCGACCGCGCATCAAGCGAACGCTTTACCATTGGGCTACGTCCCCCCCCCCCCCCCCCCCCCCCCCCCCCCCCGTACAACATAAAATGGAATAAATATTTTTGGTAAACTTTCAGTATTAATATATATTGCATCTAGTGTTATTTTAATTACGTGTTATCAGTATTAATATATATTGCATCTAGTGTTATTTTAATTGCGTGTTAACAGTATTAATATATATTGCATCTAGTGTTATTTTAATTGCGTGTTATCAGTATTAATATATATTGCATCTAGTGTTATTTTGATTACGTGTTATCAGTATTAATATATATTGCATCTAGTGTTATTTTAATCTAGTGTTATTTTAATTACGTGTTAACAGTATTAATATATATTGCATCTAGTGTTATTTTATAAACATTCATGGCCCAATTTACAAAGCATGATTATGACTTACACGCGCGTAACTACATACATTCATTTACAACGCTTAAACGTAGAGTATTTTTACATGCCCCTATACCACTAAGGTTTCGGGCATCACAACGCTTAAACGTAGAGTATTTTTACATGCCCCTATACCACTAAGGTTTCGGGCATCACAACGCTTAAAGTTAGAGTATTTTTACATGCCCCTATACCACTAAGGTTTCGGGCATCACAACGCTTAAACACAATGTTTAAGAAAAACAGGGTTAGTGCATTCGACCCGCAATGTTTGGTTATATTGTGGTGTAAGGTAACAGCAAGCGCATACGTCTTATATAGGTTTTAGGTGGAAACGAAGTTTAAATTTCTTTGTATCCTGCTTTTTTAAATGATATTTAAGATATATAATTATGTTAATACCTACTAGAATTTACATAAACACGTATATATTGCTTCTCCACTTTATAGTTTTTGCAATTTAGAGCAGTAATCAATGATTCATTTACGTTGGGAATGTACTCCAGTAAAAATTAGATTGATATAACTGGTCAAAGGCTGTGGTAGGTGCTATCCTGTCTGTGGGAAAGTGCATATAAAAGATCCCTTGCTGCATTAGGAAATATGTAGCGGGTTTCCTCTGATGACTACGGGTGAGAATTACCAAATGTTTGACATCCAATAGACGATGGTTAATTAATCAATGTGTTCTAGTGGTGTCGTTTAACAAAACAAACTTTAACTTTAACCAATATCATGATCCACTGTAACATAGAGTACACTCCCATCAGAAAACAAAACAAAATACCCCCCCCCCCCCCACAAAAACAACCTAAAAACAAAAAGAAAAACCCCATAAAAATAACCCCAAAAAAATCCACCATCACAACAACCAGCAACAAACAAACAAAGACTACAACAACAGAACTAAATCTCCAACCCCCCCCCCCCCCCCCACCCCATCCCCCCAAAACAAAGACAAAAAAAGACGAAAGAAAACAAAAGAAAACAAAACGAAACAAAAACAAAAAACGACGCATCCTTTTCATTACCACTGGATAACAAATGTCACAGTTAATCATGTTAGCATTACAGTTAATCATGTTAGCATTACAGTTAATCATGTTAGCATTACTGTGAATCATGTCTGTAGGGTGTGCAAACGAATCACTATGTATTTCTACACGGATTACAAATAATAGTTTGGGTACAGTGATGGAATTACATGGTGAAAAGGTTTCAATGTAGCTCATTTTGCCCGAGTATCCATCGTTTTTGTTCGAATTGGACAATTTGCTCCAACACTGCCCCCCCCCCCCCCCCCCCCCCCCCCCCCCCCCCACCCCCACCCCGCCTCGTATAACAATAATGCGCCTTCTGCTACCTATTTGAGCAGAAGTTGTTTTGGCCCCATTCGGGCGCAGTGGAGTTTGATACGTCCCTGATTGATGACCACACGGTAACCGCCACACTGAATCTCTAGTGGCAGTGATAGTGTCGGTTACTCGAGGTGGGTTTTTTAATGTGAAGATCATCATGACAAATGAGAGGGTATTTGAAACGCTGCTCGTGTAACCGTCAAAATACGTTGTAGGCATTGTTACCTAATTGGAAGTATGGGGGATTGTCGTAAGAAAAATAATATGGACACACTATCCAGCTAGACACAGCTATCCAGGTAGCCAACCACTGCACGCTCAAGGTGCGCAGGCGCTCTGACAAATATGTTTGATCTAGCAAACTGACTGTAGACCAGTTTCGGGTATATTCAATTATTGTTCGGGTGTATTTCATAGATGGAACACTGATCCGTTTCTGCCTCGTCTGACAAGTAGGTAAATATTATATAGTAACTGATCGTACATCGCAGTTAAATCAATTTAAAATAGGGTCTACTTCACGACTGAGCAAGCGACGTTTATAACTTTACGATTTATTTCCTTGTGAAGTTGTGGTCATTGTAAATGGTACAAACAAGAAAATTACTTTGCAGACGTAACAAAAGTTAAAATTATTATATAAGTAAAATGTTGACATTTTTAATTTGTACAAAACATTTTTTAAAAAAGGTTTTAAAATTTTGATTTTGTTTATATTAGAATTTCTACACTTTTTAATTTTAATAATATTTCACTGTTGGAAAATCCCGGAGGGGATTCCCCTTTGTGGACAAAAGCAAAGGTAGCTTTCTTGTTGGGTTCGGGTTGCGCGCGCACCTCGGTGAACCGTTCGTTTTCAGATCAGACTATACTGAAACAAAAACAAGTTTAGCAATATGCTACTAATGCGTTGTGCATTGAAGGTAAGCTAAATTCAGTGTCGTGACAGTTGAGTATTTCATGTTGTACTGAAAATCAAACACAGTAACAGATGATGCATCAAGTAAATCGAGTGTCTCATTTCAGTTGAAAGACACGATTTTAAAATTTATTTTATTTTATTTAATTACCAAATTGCTAACTTTGTTTGTCATAATATATTATGGCAACTAATGCACTCGGTGAATGCTTGACCGTAACCAGGGGTGGGGTGGGGTGGGTTGTATATGTATTCCCATTAATCAAAACATTGTCAAATTAAAGACACATACGTACGCATACACATTTTAGTTGCAGTGTTCTAGCTAGCAATAAATAGAGGGGCGCTGCGCCCTGCCCCCGTTTTGTGCAGCCCTGCCGTGTTTCTTACCGCACCGCCCCTGATTATCGCCGCCCTTCCCTAATTCATTGTCAAATAAAAATATAAAATCTTCCTTTCCTCTCAAAGCGTGTACAGTGTTGTTACGAGTCTGAATTCCCAGCTAAAAAACGTTTGACAATACATTGTTTAGCCACATTTGTGAAAGCCGACAGCAATAACGTGGTATGTTTTTTTCTTTTCTATTGTTAGTCGATATGACTGCAGACGAGCCAATCTTACACCTACCTGTTGAGTCGCTCTGGGTGGGAGCCGGTACTGGGCTGCGAACCCTGTACCTACCAGCCTTATGTCCAATGACCTAACCACGACACCACCGAAGCCTGTAATATGAATAAATGTTGTTATCCAGATTCGGGCATTTTCATGACTGTCCGCATACGGCGATGAATGTACTGTTTCATCAAACATCCAAATTTAAGAATAATAAATTTAGGTTTAGAAAATGATTGTCCCCATCCCTCCAAAAACGTTTTGTAAATTAAAACCAGCTTAGATATTTCTACATATATGATATTTATGAATGTAAAAAAAATCGATCATATCCAGCACTTGCCTCAAAAATAAGATTTTCGCATTAAAAATGCCCTACAATTAAATTAGCGCCCTGCCCCATGAATATCCTAGCTAGAACACTGATGTGTATAGAGACATGAAATTTTACAGGTGTCTCTAAGCATTCAGTGTGAATACTAACAGCGGGACCGAGTCACTGGAAACTCAGGATATAACTTGTGGGGCAATCGTCAGTCAGTTAAAAATATCAATTTGTCAAGCGTTCTGGTCCGGTCCGCGTTTTACCAACACCCATCACTAACACTTGGTGTCAATACTGATAGGCATTATGTTCATACCAGTGAATGTTTTGTAAAAAAAAATTTATATATGAATTGATTATTAATTAACACAATTTATACACTCAAAATTATTTATAATTGTTATGAATGGATTATGAATACTATTCACTACAGTAGAGGCACAAAAATGTAACATACCTTTTGCAGATCGAATATAATAATTAAAAAGAAATTCTAACAGGGGTCTTAAAAATCATAAATATTAAATGTTTTGGCCTTGTTGATCTGGCACGTGTGAGGTCATGTGACATGCATCGAAAGATAACTCATCTTCCTCCATTTTAAGTCAATTTCTTTGAGTCAAGTGGACCTTATATCGGTAATTTTAAGGCATAAACAAAAACGACTTATTAAATTAATGGCCTTAGGGGTTTGTAAAGTTTTGTATTTAGATACTTACTTGGTTGAACTTTATTGTTAATTAAAATGTTCTAGAACTGTGAAGAAAAACCTCACAAATTATCGACAAACAAACAACAACATATCGGATATAAATTACGCGAACCGTGCACGAGAAGGCAAAGTGAACGGAGTTGGAAGCATAACGCAGCTAGGGACGTTGACGATATATATATATATATATATGGATATATTATTATACGAGTTTGTGATTGTACGAAACGTGTATCAGGATTTTTGTATCAATTGCCCGAGCGACGGCGAGTGTAATGCATGAACCCTAAGTTGAGTTTTGTAAAATCAGTACGATTCACACGTGTGTAATAATCATCCACATTATCCATAATACTATAATTACGTGTTATCCACTGCCTTATTAATTAATGAACAAAATCACTGCCTCACCTGGAACACAGTATGGGGCGCGGGACGTAGCCCAGTGGTAAAGCACTCAACTGATGTGCGGCCGTTTTAGGATCAATCCCTGTCGGTGGGCCCCCTTGACCTACTTGTAATTACAGCCAGTGCACCACGACTGGTGTAACAAATGCCGTGGTATGTGCTATCCTGTCTGTGAGATGGTGCCTATAAAGGATTCCTTGCTGCTAAATAATCGAAAAGAGCAGACCATGGAGTGGCGGTAGCGGGTTTCCTCTCTAATTATACGTGTGGTTTTTAATCATATCTTCCACGACATATAACGATAACTACAATATCTTGAGTACGTCGTTAAATAAAAATAATTCTTATTTCTCTTTCTAAAACACAGTACATTTTGATATCTTTATGTGTATAAGGTTCTACGGATAAGACATTTTTATCGTTGCGAAAAGAGGGGGGGGGGGGAGGGACCAGACCCCTGTCAACACCTCCTCTGGATCCGGGCCTGCATTTTAAATTGGTGACGACGAAGTTTATCATTGCTGTTGTTGGTATCCAACCACTGCACCCTCAAGGTGCGCAGGCGATCTGACAAATATGTTTGACCTAGAAACTCCACTGTAGAGCAGTTTCGGGTACATTCAATTATTGTTCGGGTGTATTATCTAGATGGAACACTGATCCGTTTCTGCCTCGTCTGAGAAGTAGGTGAATGTTACGTAGTAATCGATCGTACATCGCATTTAAATTAATTTAAAATAGGGTCTACTTCACGACTAGCAAGCGACGTTTGTAGCTATACGATTTATTTCCTTCTGAAGTTATGGTCATTGTAAATGGTACAAACAAGATAATTACTTTTGCAGACAACAAAAGTTAAAATTATTATAAATACAATGTTGACATTTTTAATTTGTACAATTTTTTTGTTTTAAAAGGTTTTAAATTTTTTGTTTTGTTTATATTGGAATTTCTACGCTTTTTTTATTTAATACTATTTCACAGTTGGAAAATCCCGGAGGGGATTCCCCTTTGTCGACAAACAAAAAATTAGCTGTCTTCTCGGAATCGGGTTGTGTCCGATTACAGGTCAAACTATCCTATGACATAGATTGGCTTTTGCTCGAATTAAATGAAAATGCTCTGGATAACATCATTTATTCATATTACAGGCCTCGGTGGTGTCGTGGTTAGGTCATTGGACATAAGGCTGGTAGGTACAGGGTTCGCAGCCCAGTACCGACTCCCACCCAGAGCGACTCAACAGGTAGGTGTAAGACTATTACACCCTCTTTTCTTCACTAACCACTAAAAATTAACAACTAACCCACTGTCCTGGACAAACAGCCCAGATAGCCGAGGTATGTGCCCGAGACAGCGTGCTTGAACCATAATTGGCTATAAGCACGAAAATAAGTTGAAATGAAATGAAATTATTCATATTAGCATTACTGTCATAATGTCAGCTATATAGCAGGCCATGGGATTTCAAATTTCATGGGAAACATATTTTCGGTTCTGTGTCTTGTGATCATTGGAAATTGTTTTTAATAAATTTATCATATAATATCTTACATTTCCAGAGCAATCAAAGTATGTGATATTTTTCAGATCAAATACTTTAAGATTTTGATATGTTTGCAAACCAGATGTAAATTAATCGAGGTCACGACATTAGTTTTACCTTCTTACACCACGAATATAAGCTTTTTGTACATTATTTTCTCCCTCTAATTGCAAGATTCGATTACCAACAACTAACCATTATTATTATTATTGTTGTTGTTGTTGTTGTTCTTATTGTTATTGTTATTGTTATTGTTATTATTATTACTTTGCCAACGGTCTTTACTGGGGGTTTTTCATTTAAAGGCTTTTAGTTCTGCTTCTGTTCAGAATATAACATTTATTTTTCTATTAATAAGTTATCTCTACTGGTATACAATTTTATTGATAAAAAAAATCCAAATGTTTAACATCCAATAGCCGCTGATTAGTAAATCAATGTGTTCTAGTATTGTTGCTAAACACAACAAACTTTAAACTTTTAATAAATGAATAGCATGTATAAGTATGTTGGAAATATATCAAATATACCAACATATACAAAATGTATCTGTATATGTTACCAAAGTGTTGTATACAGGAAAACACGAACAACTCGGCAGGGGTTTAGGGTTTATTCTGGATAAAATCGGGTGGGATATGAAGATCCCTGGTTCAAGATATCACTATAACAAACATACATAAACACACAAAGAAAGACCCTGAAATAACAAAAAGACAATACTTAAAATCACATATATATATAGAAATCTCAATTAAAATAAGTCTTAACATTAATTATATACTTCACATTCAGAATTAACCTATATACTAGCCTGTGTTATCACACTGACCTTTTAAGCATAAATAGAGAATATCATATACAACTACATATCAATACATTAAATTCAATATATCACTGAATTTAAGAAATCATAAAATAACGTACAACTCACTGATCACAAATCAGTGATTATGCATATAGCACAATCTTTAATACATTGAATGTTCTATTCTCAAGAAACATTATAAAATCACATAACATATTTCATAAATACAAAGCTAAGTAAACCATAGCCTGTATACAAATAGTTTACCTACCGACTGTGGGTCGGGTCTTTACAGAAGCATAATGCTGGTTGTCACCTACATGATTGTGGCACCTAATAATAAAATAAAGTCAATTAAGTACACATAAATCCATACGTGTACACATACTAATTAAACAAATTTCTTATAATAACTTAGTTATTATGTTACTTTTTAAATACTGTAAATTAGATAGAATAATCATTTATGATAGAAAATATAGACTTTATCCTATTCTACTAGCTATTCTATAAATATAACGTAACCATTTAATATATTTAACATAACTACAATTATATTACTATATTATTAATCACTAAATCTCCTAATCTCATTTCGTGATTAAAATAAGTAGTTAAAACAGGTAGTTAAGGTGTAAATCATGTACAATATGTATTTACCTATAAAATTATCTGTGAATGTTAGTTGTGCAGTTGCTGTAAATACAAGCTTGTCTTCTCATAAAAGTGGTCTGTTCTCCTTGAATGCCATCAAGCTTCTGACCAGGAGAACACAGAAACAATGACACTGGGCTTGCCAGAATTGAGTGGTCAGTGAGCACAACCCAAGCCCAGAAAACCAGAGAAAGAAGAAACCCAAAGAAAGCCTGCACAAGTATAACCTGACAGAAGAAAACTATGTGAACATTGTTTTAAAATAGTATGTGTATAGTGAATGTAGTTTAAAACACCCGGTTACATATATACCAGTCTGTGTCAAAATGTATTTTATTTAATAACACCACTAGGATCATCGGCTATTGGATGTCAAACATTTGGCAATTATGACACGTAGTCATCAGAGGAAACCCACTACATATTTCCTAATGCAGCAACTGCATTTTTATACGCGCTTCTCCACAGACAGGATAGCACATACCACGGCCTTTGTCTAGTTGCAGAGGTCTGGCTGGAACGAGAACAAACCCAACCAGTTGAATTGACCCACCGAGATGGTTCCATCCAATCTGTGTCAAATGCATGTGTGTATTAATTACATTAGCTCGAGTATCCTGTAGCCCTCCCCTGATTGTACGCTGTCTCCCTGACGACATATAAACCGGGCATGGCTACAGGGCACTCGAGCTATAATTACGTATTATTTATTGCCATATTAATTAATGAACACAGTAGGGACGGGACGTAGCCCAGTTAGCGCTCACATGACGCGCCGTCGTTTTAGGATGGATCCCTGTCGGTGGGCCCCCTTGGGCTATTTCCAATTTCAGCCAGTGTACCACGACTGGCGTAACAAATACCGTGGCATGTGCTATCCTGTCTGAGGGATGGTTCACATAAAAGATCCCTTGCTGCTAATATTAATCGGCACCGGGTTCCCTCTCTAATTATATGTGGTTTTTAATCATATGTCCCACGCCGTATAACGATAATTGCAATGTCTTGAGTACGTCGTTAAATAAAAATATTAATACTTGTTTCTCTCTTCAAAATACGTTGTAGGCATTGTTACCTAATATTAATACTTGTTTCTCTCTTCAAAATACGTTGTAGGCATTGTTACCTAATATTAATACTTGTTTCTCTCTTCAAAATACGTTGTAGGCATTGTTACCTAATTGGAAGTATGGGGGATTGTCGTAAGAAACATAATATGGACACACTATCCAGCTAGACACACAACAAACTCACCCAAGAACAGCAAATATATCAACAAACAAGAAGAAGAAGAACACCCCACCCCATCCCCACCCCACCCCCCCCACCCCCCCAAAAAAAGAGAGAAAGAACAACAACAACAACAACAAGTCCCTCCCCCATTACACACTCCAAAAAGCCACACAACCTATTGTTACGTGTTATCCATTGCCGTATTAATTAACGAACAAAATCACTGTCTCACCTGGAACACAGTGCGGGACGTAGCCCAGTGGTACGCCATATAACGATAATTACAATATCTTGAGTATGTCATGAAATAAAAATAATAATACTTATTTCTCTCTTTCTAAAGCACAGTACATTTTGATATCTTTATGTGTATAAGAATTGTATGTATAAGACATTTTATTCGTTGTGAAAAGAGGGCGGGCGGGGTGTGTGACCAAACCCCCTCAACACCTCCTTTGAACCTGGGACTGCATTTTAAGTTGGTAACGTCGAATGTTGTCATTGCTATTGTTGGTAGCCAACCACTGCACGCTCAAGGTGCGCAGGCGCTCTGACAAATATGTTTGACCTAGCAAACTGACTGTAGACCAGTTTCGGGTATATTCAATTATTGTTCGGGTGTATTTCATAGATGGAACACTGATCCGTTTCTGCCTCGTCTGACAAGTAGGTAAATATTATATAGTAACTGATCGTACATCGCAGTTAAATCAATTTAAAATAGGGTCTACTTCACGACTGAGCAAGCGACGTTTATAACTTTACGATTTATTTCCTTGTGAAGTTGTGGTCATTGTAAATGGTACAAACAAGAAAATTACTTTGCAGACGTAACAAAAGTTAAAATTATTATATAAGTAAAATGTTGACATTTTTAATTTGTACAAAACATTTTTTAAAAAATGTTTTAAAATTTTGATTTTGTTTATATTAGAATTTCTACACTTTTTAATTTTAATAATATTTCACTGTTGGAAAATCCCGGAGGGGATTCCCTTTGTGGACAAAAGCAAAGGTAGTTTTCTTGTTGGGTTCGGGTTGCGCGCGCACCTCGGTGAACCGTTCGTTTTCAGATCAGACTATACTGAAACAAAAACAAGTTTAGCAATATGCTACTAATGCGTTGTGCATTGAAGGTAAGCTAAATTCAGTGTCGTGACAGTTGAGTATTTCATGTTGTACTGAAAATCAAACACAGTAACAGATGATGCATCAAGTAAATCGAGTGTCTCATTTCAGTTGAAAAACACGATTTTAAAATTTATTTTATTTTATTTAATTACCAAATTGCTAACTTTGTTTGTCATAATATATTATGGCAACTAATGCACTCGGTGAATGCTTGACCGTAACCAGGGGTGGGGTGGGGTGGGTTGTATATGTATTCCCATTAATCAAAACATTGTCAAATTAAAGACACATACGTACGCATACACATTTTAGTTGCAGTGTTCTAGCTAGCAATAAATAGAGGGGCGCTGCGCCCTGCCCCCGTTTTGTGCAGCCCTGCCGTGTTTCTTACCGCACCGCCCCTGATTATCGCCGCCCTTCCCTAATTCATTGTCAAATAAAAATATAAAATCTTCCTTTCCTCTCAAAGCGTGTACAGTGTTGTTACGAGTCTGAATTCCCAGCTAAAAAACGTTTGACAATACATTGTTTAGCCACATTTGTGAAAGCCGACAGCAATAACGTGGTATGTTTTTTTCTTTTCTATTGTTAGTCGATATGACTGCAGACGAGCCAATCTTACACCTACCTGTTGAGTCGCTCTGGGTGGGAGCCGGTACTGGGCTGCGAACCCTGTACCTACCAGCCTTATGTCCAATGACCTAACCACGACACCACCGAAGCCTGTAATATGAATAAATGTTGTTATCCAGATTCGGGCATTTTCATGACTGTCCGCATACGGCGATGAATGTACTGTTTCATCAAACATCCAAATTTAAGAATAATAAATTTAGGTTTAGAAAATGATTGTCCCCATCCCTCCAAAAACGTTTTGTAAATTAAAACCAGCTTAGATATTTCTACATATATGATATTTATGAATGTAAAAAAAATCGATCATATCCAGCACTTGCCTCAAAAATAAGATTTTCGCATTAAAAATGCCCTACAATTAAATTAGCGCCCTGCCCCATGAATATCCTAGCTAGAACACTGATGTGTATAGAGACATGAAATTTTACAGGTGTCTCTAAGCATTCAGTGTGAATACTAACAGCGGGACCGAGTCACTGGAAACTCAGGATATAACTTGTGGGGCAATCGTCGGTCAGTTAAAAATATCAATTTGTCAAGCGTTCTGGTCCGGTCCGCGTTTTACCAACACCCATCACTAACACTTGGTGTCAATACTGATAGGCATTATGTTCATACCAGTGAATATTTTGTAAAAAATTTTTTATATATGAATTGATTATTAATTAACACAATTTATACACTCAAAATTATTTATAATTGTTATGAATGGATTATGAATACTATTCACTACAGTAGAGGCACAAAAATGTAACATACCTTTTGCAGATCGAATATAATAATTAAAAAGAAATTCTAACAGGGGTCTTAAAAATCATAAATATTAAATGTTTTGGCCTTGTTGATCTGGCACGTGTGAGGTCATGTGACATGCATCGAAAGATAACTCATCATCCTCCATTTTAAGTCAATTTCTTCGAGTCAAGTGGACCTTGTATCGGTAATTTTAAGGCATAAACAAAAACGACTTATTAAATTAATGGCCTTAGGGGTTTGTAAAGTTTTGTATTTAGATACTTACTTGGTTGAACTTTATTATTAATTAAAATGTTCTAGAACTGTGAAGAAAAACCTCACAAATTATCGACAAACAAACAACAACATATCGGATATAATTACGCGAAACCGTGCACGAGAAGGCAAAGTGAACGGAGTTGGAAGCATAACGCAGCTAGGGACGTTGACGATATATATATATATATATATGGATATATTATTATACGAGTTTGTGATTGTACGAAACGTGTATCAGGATTTTTGTATCAATTGCCCGAGCGACGGCGAGTGTAATGCATGAACCCTAAGTTGAGTTTTGTAAAATCAGTACGATTCACACGTGTGTAATAATCATCCACATTATCCATAATACTATAATTACGTGTTATCCACTGCCTTATTAATTAATGAACAAAATCACTGCCTCACCTGGAACACAGTATGGGCGCGGGACGTAGCCCAGTGGTAAAGCACTCAACTGATGTGCGGCCGTTTTAGGATCAATCCCTGTCGGTGGGCCCCCTTGACCTACTTGTAATTACAGCCAGTGCACCACGACTGGTGTAACAAATGCCGTGGTATGTGCTATCCTGTCTGTGAGATGGTGCCTATAAAGGATTCCTTGCTGCTAAATAATCGAAAAGAGCAGACCATGGAGTGGCGGTAGCGGGTTTCCTCTCTAATTATACGTGTGGTTTTTAATCATATCTTCCACGACATATAACGATAACTACAATATCTTGAGTACGTCGTTAAATAAAAATAATACTTATTTCTCTTTCGAAAACACAGTACAACTTGATATCTTTATGTGTATAAGATTGTACGGATAAGACATTTTTATCGTTGCGAAAAGAGGGGGGGGGGGGGGGGGGGGGAGGGACCAGAACCCCTCTCAACACCCCCTCTGGATCCGGGCCTGCATTTTAAATTGGTGACGACGAAATTTTATCATTGCTGTTGTTGGTATCCAACCACTGCACCCTCAAGGTGCGCAGGCGAAGGGACAATATCCTTTGACCTAGAAACTCCACTGTAGAGCAGTTTCGGGTACATTCAATTATTGTCTTCGGGTGTATTATATAGATGGAACACTGATCCGTTTCTGCCTCGTCTGAGAAGTAGGTGAATGTTACGTAGTAATCGATCGTACATCGCATGTAAATTAATTTAAAATAGGGTCTACTTCACGACTAGCAAGCGACGTTTGTAGCTATACGATTTATTTCCTTGTGAGGTTATGGCCATTGTAAATGGTACAAACAAGATAATTACTTTTGCAGACAACAAAAGTTAAAATTATTATAAATACAATGTTGACATTTTTAATTTGTACAATTATTTTTTTTAAAAAGGTTTTAAATTTTTTGTTTTGTTTATATTGGAATTTCTACACTTTTTTTTATTTAATACTATTTCACAGTTGGAAAATCCCGGAGGGGATTCCCCTTTGTCGACAACCGTAAACGAAAAAGTAGCTGTATTCTCGGAATCGGGTTGTGTCCGATTACAGGTCAAACTATCCTATGACATAGATTGGCTTTTGCTCGAATTAAATGAAAATGCCCGAATCTGGATAACAACATTTATTCATATTACAGGCCTCCTTGGTGGTGTCGTGGTTAGGTCATTGGACATAAGGCTGGTAGGTACAGGGTTCGCAGCCCAGTACCGGCTCCCACCCAGAGCGACTCAACAGGTAGGTTTAAGACTATCACACCCTCTTTTCTCTCACTAACCACTAAAAATTAACAACTAACCCACTGTCCTGGACAAACAGCCCAGATAGCCGGGGTATGTGCCCGAGACAGCGTGCTTGAACCATAATTGGATATAAGCACGAAAATAAGTTGAAATGAAATGAAATTATTCATATTAGCATTACTGTCATACTGTCAGCTATATAGCAGGCCAAAGGATTTCAAATTTCATGGGAAACATATTTTCGGTTCTGTGTCTTGTGATCATTGGAAACTGTTTTCAATAAATTTATCATATAATATCTTACATTTCCAGTGCAATCGAAGTATGTGATATTTTTCAGATCACATACTTTAAGAATTTGATATGTTTGCAAATCAGATGTAAATTAATCGAGGTCACGACCCTAGTTTGACCTTCTTACACCACGAATATAAGCTTCTTCTACATTATTGTCTCCCTCTAATTGCAAGATTCGATTACCAACAACTAACCATTATTATTATTATTATTATTATTGTTGTTGATGTTCTTATTGTTAATGTTATTATTATTATTATTACTTTGCCAACGGTCTTTACTGGGGGGGGGGGGGGTGTTTATTTAAAGGCTTTTAGTTCTGCTTCTGTTCAGAATATAACATTTATTTTTCTATTAATAAGTTATGTCTACTGGGTATAAAATTTTATTGATAAAAAAATTCCAAATGTGTAACATCCAATAGCCGCTGATTAGTAAATCAATGTGTTCTAGTATTGTTGCTAAACACAACAAACTTTAAACTTTTAATAATAAATAATAAATAAATAGCATGTATAAGTATGTTGGAAATATATCAAATATACCAAAATATACAAAATGTATCTGTATATGTTACTGAAGTGTTGTATACAGGAAAACACAAACAACTCGGCAGGGGTTTAGGGTTTATTCTGGATACAATCGGGTGGGATATGAAGATCCCTGGTTCCAGATATCACTGTAACAAACAGACATAAACACACAAATAAAGACCCTGAAATAACCAAAAGAGAATACTTAAAATCACATATATATATATATATATACAGAAATCTCAGTTATAATAAGTCTTAACATTAATTATATACTTCACATTCAGAATTAACCTATATACTAGCCTGTGTTATCACACTGACCTTTTAAGCATAAATAGAGAATATCTTATCCAACTACATATCAATACATTAAATTCAATATATCACTGAATTTAAGAAATCATAAAATAAGGTACAACTCACTGATCACAAATCAGTGATTATGCATATAGCACAATCTTTAATACATTGAATGTTCTATTCTCAAGAAACACTATAAAATCACATAACATATTTCATAAATACAAAGCTAAGTAAACCATAGTATGTATACAAATAGTTTACCTACCGACTGTGGGTCGGGTCTTTACAGAAGCATAATGCTGGTTGTCACCTACATGATTGTGGCACCTAATAATAAAATAAAGTCAAATAATTACACATAAATCCATACGTTAACACATACTAATTAAACAAATTTCTTTATCCTATTCTACTAGCTATTCTATAAACATAACGTAACCATTTAATAAAAAGCTAATCAAGCTAAGTCACAATATTATATTTAACATAACTACAATTATATTACTATATTATTAATCACTAAATTTCCTAATCTCATTTCGTGATTAAAATAAGTAATTAAAACAGGTAGTTAAGGTGTAAATCATGTACAATATGTATTTACGTATAAAATTATCTGTGAATGTTAGTTGTGCAGTTGCTGTAAATACAAGCTTGTCTTCTCATAAAAGTGGTCTGTTCTCCTTGAATGCCATAAAGCTTCTGACCAGGAGAACACAGGAACAATGACACTGGGCTTGCCAGAATTGAGTTGTCAGTGAGCACAACCCAAGCCCAGAAAACCAGAGAAAGAAAAAAACACAAAGAAAGCCTGCACAAGTATAACCTGACAGAATAAAACTATGTGAACAGTGTTTTAAAATAGTATGTGTATAGTGAATGTAGTTTAAAACACCCGGTTACATATATACCAGTCTGTGTCAAAATTTATTTTATTTAATAACACCACTAGGATCATCGGCTATTGGATGTCAAACATTTAGTAATTATGACACGTAGTCATCAGAGGAAACCCACTACATATTTCCTAATGCAGCAAATGAATTTTTATATGCACTTCTCCACAGACAGGATAGCACATACCACGGCCTTTGTCCAGTTGCAGAGGTCTGGCTGGAACGAGAACAAACCCAACCAGTTGAATTGACCCACCGAGATGGTTCCATCCAATCTGTGTCAAATGCATGTGTGTATTAATTACATTAGCTCGAGTATCCTGTAGCCCTCCCCTGATTGTATGCTGTCTCCCTGACGACATATAAACCGGGCAGGGCCACAGGGCACTCGAGCTATAATTACGTATTATTAATTAATGAACACAGTAGGGACGGGACGTAGCCCAGTTAGCGCTCACCTGACACGCCGTCGTTTTAGGATCGATCCCTGTCAGTGGGCCCCCTTGGGCTATTTCCAATTTCACCCAGTGTACCACGACTTGCGTAACAAATACCGTGGCATGTGCTATCCTGTCTGAGGGATGGTTCACATAAAAGATCCCTTGCTGCTAATATTAATCGGCACCGGGTTTCCTCTCTAATTATATGTGGTTTTTAGTCATATGTCCCACGCCTTATAACGATAATTGCAATGTCTTGAGTACGTCATTAAATAAAAATATTAATACTTGTTTCTCTTTTTTTAAGCACAGTACATTGTGATACATGTGTGTGTATAACAATTGTACGGATAAGACATTTTAGTCATTGTGAAAAGAGGGCGTGGGGGGGGGGGGGGGGGGGGGGTGACCAGACCTCTTCAACACGTCCACTGGATCCGGGCCTGCATTTTAGGTTGGTGACGTCGAATGTTGTCATTGCTATTGTTGGTACCCAACCACTGCACGCTCAAGGTGCGCAGGCGCTCTGACAAATATGTAAATCGACTGTAGAGCAGTTTCGGGTACATTCAGTTATTGTGCGGGTGTATTATCTAGACGGAACACTGATCCGTTTCTGTCTCATCTGACAAATAGGTAAATATTATATAGTAACCGATCGTACATCGCAGTTAAATTAATTTAAAATAGGGTCTACTTCACGACTGAGCAAGCGACGTTCATAACTATACGATTTATTTCCTTGTCAGGTTGTGTCCATTCTAAATTGTACAAACAAAATATTTATTTTGCAGACGTAACAAAAGTTAAAATTATTATGAGTAAAATGTTGACGTTTTTAATTTGTACAAAACATTTTTTAAAAAGGTTTTAAAATTTTGATTTTGTTTAGATTAGAATTTCTACACTTTTTTATTTTAATAATAGTTCACAGTTGGAAAATCCTGGAGGGGATTCCCCTTTGTGGACAAAAGCAAAGGTAGCGTCTTATTGGGTTCGAGTTGCGCGCGCATCCCAGTGAACCGTTACATATCAGGTCAGACTATACTGAAACAAAAACAAGTTTTGCAATATGCTACTACTGCGTTGTGCTTTGAAGGTAAGCTGAATTCAATGTCATGACAGTTGAACATTTCATATTGTGCTGAAAATGAAACACATTGACAGATGATGTATCAAGTAAATCGAGTGTCTCCTTTCGGTTGAAAGACACGATTTGAACATATATTTTATTTTATTAATTACCAAATTGCTAACTTTGATTGTCATAATATATTATGGCAACTAATGCACTCGGTGAATGTTTGACCGTAACCAGGGGTGGGGTGGGGTTGGGTGGGGTGTATATGTATTTCCATTAATCAAAACATTGTCAAATTAAAGACACATACGTACGCATACGCATTTTAGTTGAGAAATTTAGAGATAACCCTATTACGTTACTAAAGGAATAGTCCCTCTCAAATTTGCACCAACTACTCCTCAGTCATCCACCTGAATACATCCGAGATTTGGGCTCTGTGTTCCAAGTAGTGTTTGAGAAATGGTCGCTTTACTAACCGTGCTCGAAATGGCGACCAACATTTCCGTGCTGTTGTTCAGGTCCATTCATAAGCAGTAAATAATGTGCAGGGTTCTAGCTAGCAATAAATAGAGGGGCGCCGCGCCCTGCCCCCGTTTTATGTTGTTACGAGTCTGAATTCCCAACTAAAAAACGTTTGACAATACATAGTTTGGCCACAGTTGTGAAAGCCGATAGCAATAACGTGGTATGTTTTTTCTGTTCTATTATTAGTCGATATGACTGCAGACGAGCTTGAATGCGAAGTCATCCTCACTCCGTCACGCACATAATCACACACACCACCTAGCAAACAAAGTAAATTTTTGAAAGTAATTTTTGGCTTTGTAAATACTCAGACCAAAATACATATAGTTTTAACTGATGTCAGTAGTCCTTATCAATAACACACTGATTGCATCTTTATAATATGGCACAGACAGTGTTCTAGCTACGATTGTAGGGCATTTTTAACGCGAAAATCTTATTTTTGAGGCAAGTGCTGGATATGATCGATTTTTTTCACATTCATAAATATCATATATGTAGAAATATCTAAGCTGGTTTTAATTTACAAAATGTTTTTGGAGTGATGGGGACAATCATTTTCTAAACCTAAATTTATTATTCTTAAATTTGGATGTTTGATGAAACAGTACATTCGTCGCCGTATGTGGACAGTCATGAAAATGCCCGAATCTGGATAACAACATTTATTCATATTACAGGCTTCGGTGGTGTCGTGGTTAGGTCATTGGACATAAGGCTGGTAGGTACAGGGTTCGCAGCCCAGTACCGGCTCCCACCCAGAGCGACTCAACAGGTAGGTGTAAGATTGGCTCATCTGCAGTCATATCGACTAACAATAGAAAAGAAAAAACATACCACGTTATTGCTGTCGGCTTTGACAAATGTGGCTAAACAATGTATTGTCAAACGTTTTTTAGCTGGGAATTCAGACTCGTAACAACACTGTACACGCTTTGAGAGGAAAGGAAGATTTGATATTTTTATTTGACAATGAATTAGGGAAGGGCGGCGATAATCAGGGGTGGTGCGAGGAACAAACACGGCAGGGCGGCACAAAACGGGGGCAGGGCGCAGCACCCCTCTATTTATTGCCAGCTAGAACACTGACAGAGTAAACTAGCAACACTGGTTATTTGGTCTATGTAGGCATAACTGTGTTTTGTTAAAAGCATGTCTGCAAAAGCTATTTAATGAAATCTATCTAGACCGTGACATTGAATAATAGCCGTTTTTAAATGCAGTGAGCAACTTGTTACAAATATATCCGTATGTCAGTTTTTGTAAATTGTAAATGGTGCAAACAAGATAATTACTTTTGCAGACGTAACAAAAGTTAAAACTATTATAAATACAATGTTGACATTTTTAATTTGTACACTTTTTTTTTTTTAAAGTTTTAATTTTTTTTTTTTTTTGTATTGGAATTTCTACACTTTTTATTTAATACTATTTCACAGTTGGAAAATCCCGGAGGGGATTCCCCTTGGTCGACAAACGAAAAAGTAGCTGTATTATCGGAATCGGGTTGTGTCCGATTACAGGTCAAACTATCCCAGAACTTCATTTTTGAAAAACCCAGGAGTGCTAAAAATCGCACTCCTCAAAATGCTTACGAGGGGAGTGGAAATGACACTCCTCAAAATGCAGAGGAGGGAAAAATCGCACTCCTCAGAATAATCAGAATTAGAGGCAAGAGACCGGGAGGAATTGCACCCATAAACCTGATGAAGTTTGAGAAGTAATTATTTCTAAATTAAATATCTTAAGAGTTAATGTTTTGTGTGTTCAAAATAAATATCCTAATTTAACTAATATGATGGTTGTTTTCAAAGATGAAGGAATGGGCCATTGCAGTCTTTCACAAGAAAAAGAAACACCATGACCACAACATTTATCGATTTCTTATGTATTATATGCATATTATGCTGCATTAAAGTTCTTAATCATGATAATCTATTGACTATTTATGAATAAAGAATTGAAACTGATTTGTTTGTGTTTATTCTGTTTTATTTAAAACAAGTACAATAATTTTAATCTTCATCACAGAATGATATGATTTCTCCATGGACACAAACCTGTAATGTGAATTGGCATTGTAGCAACTATGTGGTATTGTTATTAAGAATTCTAACTGTAAAATATCTAATAAAACACTCACAAAAAATAATGTCAGTAGGCCTATTTGTAAATGATTTAAACTAAAAAAAAATTAAAAGTGTAACAACCAAAGAAATTAAAAGTGTAACAACCACATGACACAGGGTTATCACATTTATCATTATATCATAATATACATGTCATGTACCTTCAAATTCTCTATTTAAAAATGATAATAATAATAATGTCATAACAAAGATAATGTCAACATATATTGTTTTCTACCCAAATATATCTTATTTTTTACAAATATATATTTTTACAAACAGGATTAACTTTAATTATCGGTGTACTGTAATTAACACGTCATTTATTATCCAACTAATTTTTTTTTTTTTTTTTAAAAACAACAACATAACCACCCTAATGTAAATTTAATTTTAAAATATACATGCTTTACACTCAGTAAATTCGAATTACTGACTTGAAATTAAATCGGTGTATGTTTGTTTCAGGATCCCGTCAACCGATCACATGTACTAGAAATCTGACTCTACCAAGGGCAATGTCCTTTGCTTTAAATCACGTGCAGTATCGTGAAACAGAAAGTAGAAATGTCTACGAGTACATCGCTATGTTATTAACGAAAACAAAACCTGCTTTACTAAATTACGTTTTTGTTTGTGTAGGCGTTTACTGTGATATCAACATGTATAAACATTATACATTATACATTAAACATTATATATATTGGACAACGCACCTATTATTTTTCCTGTACGTGATCAAAACGACGACAGTATAAATACATTTCGCGATCATTATCTGCATTGTACGAAATTAAACAAACAAAATCGACGAGATCTTAATAAGTGAACTCCTAGATGATTGGCTCAGTGTAAAGATAACCAACCAATCGTGTTTCAATATGTAAAAAAAAGTATTCTAGGAAGTTCATTGTGAACAGAATGGAAAGGTTTGTGGCGTTGTGGATTGGATTCAATAAACAATTAAAATGACGGAGTTAAAAAAACCCAAGCACAAGCGTGATTTGTTCAATTTAGGGGCGCGTTATTTCGCGCCCGTCAAATTGAGTTGACGGTGATTCACGGGCGTGACAGCGCTCGCGCCCGTCAAAAACGAAGGTCTGCTATCCTATGATATAGATTGGCTTTTGCTCAAATTAAATGAAAATGCCCGAATCTGGATAACAACATTTACTCATATTACAGGCTTCGGTGGTGTCGTGGTTAGGTCATTGGACATAAGGCTGGTAGGTACAGGGTTCGCAGCCCAGTACCGGCTCCCACCCAGAGCGACTCAACAGGTAGGTTTAAGACTATCACACCCTCTTTTCTCTCACTAACCACTAAAAATTAACAACTAACCCACTGTCCTGGACAAACAGCCCAGATAGCAGAGGTATGTGCCCGAGACAGCGTGCTTGAACCATAATTGAATATAAGCACGAAAATAAGTTGAAATTAAATAAAAAAGTATTCATATTAGCATTACTGTCATACTGTCAGCTATATAGCAGGCCAGGGGATTTCAAATTTCATGGGAAACATATTTTCGGTTCTGTGTCTTGTGATCATTGGAAACTGTTTTCAATAAATTTATCATATAATATCTTACATTTCCAGTGCAGTCGAAGTATGTGATATTTTTCAGATCACATACTTTAAGAATTTGATATGTTTGCAAATCAGATGTAAATTAATCGAGGTCACGACCCTAGTTTGACCTTCTTACACCACGAATATAAGCTTCTTCTACATTATTGTCTCCCTCTAATTGCAAGATTCGATTACCAACAACTAACCATTATTATTATTATTATTATTATTGTTGTTGTTGTTGTTGTTCTTATTGTTATTGTTATTATTATTATTATTATTATTATTATTATTATTATTATTACTTTGCCAACGGTCTTTACTGTGTGTTTTTTTATTTAAAGGCTTTTAGTTCTGCTTCTGTTCAGAATATAACATTTATTTTTCTATTAATAAGTTATCTCTACTGGGTATAACATTTTATTGATAAAAAAATCAATTTCAGACATTGCTTAACTTTTGCCGATGAGCATGTCATTATTCATAGCACATATTGCATTGTTATTTGGTTTGTTACTATTAACATTTAGTATAGGATGAATATCATTCATTTTGGCCTTATATCTGTTAACAGTTTATATGGATGACAACTTTATCACTATATTTATTTCAATATAGTGTTTTTGGGACACAAAATGTGCAACGGTACCCCCCCCCCCCCCCCCCCCCCCCCATTGAAATGGCGATATTTTTTTAATCCACCAACATATTTGCTGCAGACAAGCAGATATTAAATTCATATATAACGAGGTATCTAAAAATACTTGTCTCCAAAAATCCCTGGGATGGGTGTGGGTGGTGGTGGTGGTGGTGGGGGGGGGGGGGGGGGGGGGGGTCGGTATCTGGCCCATGGACTATTATAACAATGTGATGTAACGTCACAATTGACAGCACACAAACCCTAATAATTTGTCATTTCAAGCCTCTGAATATGCATCTATTACAATAACTAAGAGTCAATAAAACAATTTAATTGGCAAATAATTATATCGTTGTTACTTTGATAACTTGTTTATATTGTTCGATCGAATACAATATTAACTAACAGGTTATATTATTTTAACAATAAAGACAATTTTACAAATATTAGATACTTTGTTAATTCGACTCCAATGATTTATTATGTGTGTGTAAAGATTTCCTAGCCAAGCAATTAGTGTACGTGTCGACAGAGAAGCGCTAAAAATAGAGCCCGGCTGGTTAACTGCAGCTGATAAACCAGGTCAAGCATGGGACCCAAACAATGAAAGGCGTGACTAGCACTGTGCCGTGTTATATCATTTATATATTAAAATATCTTTTCTCTATAGGCGAATAGCATAGTATACATACAGTTACAATGATACTCAAAACGTAGATGGTAGGCTAAAATAGCTAAATCCAGTAAATAATATATCAAAACAAGGCCGACAGCTCTCGATCGCAGGGGCGTAGGCTAGGGGTGGGAGGGGTAGGGGGTGGGGGTTCGGTGGGTTCAGATTTCAAAAATGTATGGCTATTAACCCTTTGAGGGTTTGATATTCCAAACCAATCTAACGCAGTCACCTTTTAATAAACTTGAAAGCATTATAACATGTATAAACTAACCGTTCCAAGCTGTATGCAAAAACTAGATCGACAGTTGACTGTTGTGTACTCAAGATTAAGTTAGAGTAGATTAGAATTAAATTAATTTTTTTTTTATTTTTTTATTACAATTCGACACTTTATTACAAAACGACACTTTGAAAAATGTACAAGTGTGTCGTTTTGTAATAAACTGAAATAATTCCGTTTGTTTGTTAAAACTGATAAAAGATAGAATGGGAATTAATTTTCCATGTCCTGTTGAGCATTGACAGCGATTTTGAGATGTTAATAAGCAACATAACATGTGGAAATATATAGTTTATTACAAAACGACACTTTAGCGCTATTGCTCCAAAATGACGAGTAACGCACTTACAACAATATGGGTACTTTCCCAAGTCTGTGGATAGACAAACTAATGAAAAAATATGCCAAATTTGGTCCGGTGGTACATATTTCGGCTCCAAGATTAAATTAGAGTAGATTAGAATTAAATAAATAAATAAAAAATTATTTTATGTAAATACCTGATGGGATATACTACAGCATTTACATTTGAGTCACGTCTTATGAGAAAATACCCTTGAATGAGTAGAGCCAGTTTATTTCATTCCTATCTCGAGACATTTGTGAACATTGAGGGCTGGGTCCATGTCAAGAGACGGAGCAGCTTTCCCATGACATGACTTAAATGTATCGAGATGGACACTGGATGACCTCCCTGTGAGACTATACACATCTCCATTCAGTCTCATAGAGTTGGACATGACGTCACAGTCGATTCCAGTGTTGATGCTTATAATTAATAACCATTATATTCAGTTTGAAACTGAAGACAAATTCATAAAACCTACCTTTTTCATAAAAATGAATAAAAATGAAAGCAATCAAATCTACCAAACAAATAAAAAATTATGAAAAAGGAATACTAACTTGTTACTGCGAAAATTTCCGAAGTCTTCTCTTCTGAAGGTACCCATTCTTTTGAAAAGTTGTATGTCGTTGGTAAAGAACGAATGAAAGTATACCTTTCTGCACGATTTGTCGTGATGCTGAAAATCATATTTTGCATCATTGTAACTGTATGTATACTATGCTATTCGCCTATAGAGAAAAACATATTTTAATATATAATTGATATAACACGGCACAGTGCTCATCCATCATCATCCACTCTCTCACCAAGCTAGGAGCAGCACTGTACTTAGGACCACGGTAAGAAAGTTATTGTTCAAAGTTAGATAGACATTTTTAGTTAGACTTACGCTGATATTTGTTGTAAATATATTTAGCATTAGATTAATATTTTAGCTTTTTTCCTGTGTGTATTTTTTGCTATAGTTAATCTGTACTTAAATACTATTAAAACCTTCTCCCACCAGTTCTGTATATAACAGTACTTAGTAATACAAAAGACCTGAAAGAAACAGAATTAGAAATAGAAATAGAATTAGAAATAGAAATAGAAATGAATACCAACAACGCAACCTGCGCAACCGAAACAAAAGGGCTTAACCCGCAAACAGAGGAAAATAACATCATAAAGGTTAACATAGTAATAGATAGCCCCAACAAAAGTGAAACCTCCTCCCCCAATCCCCCTCCCCCTCCCGCCCACCATAAAAGACAAATTCATAAAACCTACCTTGATACACCCAATTGTTTGGTGTGCAATAGGATCGATAATGTTAATCATTATCTGATTGAGTGCACCAAACATACTAAAATCAGACAGAAACTGGAAAAAAAAATTTGGAACTAATAATATTATATTTAATTCATTTAATTTATTGAATCCGTTGGATAGATTTAAATCGGTTGTAGACAGGTTGTTGTTGGCCTTTGTTCTTCAATCTAAAATTAATATCTGAGGTCTGCTGTGTGTTTGTTTTGGCGGTCACTCAATGGGCCATTCATGCGTAAAGTTAGCTCGTGCTGGGCCCCGCCATTAGCCATATGTTGTGTACTATCCTTCTGTGGCGACGGACGGGATCTTGCGGCCGCGGACTGGCCGCTGGAACATTATCTTTTAGCCTTTGATGTTCTTTTTCTTTTTGGATTATATACTAATCTCGCTTTAGTTGTTCCACAAATATATAATCTAATTTATCTGTCGGCTTATATATATTGTTGTGTGTCTTGGGGGCTTCTCCATTGGCCACAATTCATTATCATATCATTCACATCATTTTAAGTACGGTCCACCTGTGTTGTATGGATAACCTGGGGGGGGGCGGGATGGGGGGGGGCGCCATGGTAGGGTGCTTTTTGGGTGCGTTAGGGCGTTGGCGGTTTGGGCCGGTAGGGATGCCTGTTAGGAGGCCTCCCCCCCCCCCGGAACGCCCCCCCGTGGAAATCCGGACTGACCGGAATGGGCCACCCGCCTGTTGGAGCGCCGGATTGACTGTGGCGCGGGGTTCCCCCCTTTGCGAATCCTTTATCCTCCAGGGCCTAAGTTGAATAAGCAATAAAGTAAAACAATTGATTAAATTAAATGTATAGTATACTTGTTTTGAACTTCCCGATTGAAAAACTACTTTATTATGCACCTACTAATTATATAGTTAACAAAATAGAATGATATAGTGTTTTTTGGTGCCATTAATATTAATTCATAATATAAGATGGTAATGGTAGATCCCAAAGTGTTTTTCTTTTTCTTGTTTTATTAAGTGGTCATACCACATTTCTAAATTATCCCCTACATCTCCTTCCTTACCCCCCCTCCCCCCCCCCCCCCCCCCCCCCCCCCCCCCCGCTCCGGAGTTGGCCACTGGCGATGTCAGAGGCTAAATCCGTAGTGGGCATGCCTGAACCCTCGTGGATAGGGGCACGTTAATAGAGTTTCCCAGTTCCCAGTTCCATTGGCCACTCCATGTGAGGTTAACGCATGATTGGGTTCTTCCGCTGCCACATGATTTTAGTGTGGTGGCGGTTGGGTCCATTCTTTATGGTCATGGTGGAGCCCCCGAGATAAAAAGTTTGTAATAATATTATTCTCCATGGAGTTATAAATATAGGTTTATATTAACTATTTAACTGGCTGTCTAGTCATATATAAATTTTGTTAATCTGGTAGTCGCTGACGTCGTCGGAACTTTCGCGCTCGGTCGTCTATCTTTTTAAATTATTTTTCTCCGGTATTTTTAAATATTTAATATATTTATATTGTTTTAATGTGGTGTTGGTGTTTGTGTGAATGAATGCGATAGGGTCAGCCTCTGGTTTGTATGGGACAGGGATGGTTATCTGGCAATAACCACCCCACCCCTTGCCGGCTTTTCCCTATATTTTTAAAATTTATTTTGAATTTATAAAATGTTTGTTCTTTTTAAAAATAGATTTTAATTATTTTTACAAGCGTGCTCTTTTTAATGTGTTTATTTCTTTTATCCTGTTTTTAATTTTTGAATCTTTTGATTTAATAAAAAATTAGGAATTTAATAGGGCGGGATGCTGCTCCTATGCCGACTCCCTGTGAGTAGCTTTACCCATAACTTCTCACAGGCGTCGGTTTTCTAAATTAAAGGGTACCAGTGTCTGGGGGTTAGCCCCCTCTCCCCCTTTTTCGCGCCATCATCCTCCCCCCCCCCCCCCCCATCCGGCCACGCTTTAGTTACCGATATTTTCGGTACTCCTCCTTTAAAAATACAATCTTAAAATTTGGTACCTCCTGAGACCCTTTGGGCCCTCTAACCACCAATCCTCTCCAGCTAAGGGCTTAAATAAATAATATTAAGTAGATTATGAGATTATTTCTTTTTGGCTGCCCGTTCAAAATTTGGTGTTCAATTTTAAGTTATTTTGAAATTATATTATATTTATTTAAGTAATTTTTTGGGGATTACACCAAATAAAATATATATATTTTTTAATTTTTGTCTCCATATTTATTTTATTATTTAGAGTAATTATCTAAATTGTCCTATTAAATTTCTGGCCCGGAGCAGACCCCTGGCTATCCAGGACTCGGCCCCGGGGCAGACATGCTTGAAGCTCTAGTGGCATATAAGCATGTAAAACCAACCAACCTTGATTAATATCTGCCGAATGCCTGGGTGTGGTGCTTGTTTCTGTGCTTGCGTTTTTGTTTTTTTGTATATACGTGTGTTCGATAGTATCTCAAATCTGTTGGTTAATGGCACCTCGGGGTGGATTTTGTCTATTTCGTTGGCCTTGTCCTCTGTGTCCTCAACGTCTGATTCTTCCTTACTGAGATTTAACTTGCACTTCCTTTTGGAGGCAGTGCGAGGGGTATTGGGGGCACTATCTATTGCTGATTTGGAGGCTAGTTTAATAGCCTGTTCGATATCGTCCCTTTTTGGGTTGGCCGAGACAAATTCAACGTCGTTATTTATTGTGGGTTTTATTTTGAGCGTTTTCCTGTTGGCGCGAGGGGTGGCAGTAGGTCGAGGGGTTGGTGGGCGGGAGGGGGAGGGGGATTGGGGGAGGAGGTTTCACTTTTGTTGGAGCTATCTATTACTATGTTAACCTTTATGATGTTATTTTCCTCTGTTTGCGGGTTAAGCCCTTTTGTTTCGGTTGCGCAGGTTGCGCTGTTGGTATTCATTTCTATTTCTATTTCTATTTCTATTTCTAATTCTATTTCTATTTCTAATTCTGTTTCTTTCAGGTCTTTTGTATTACTAAGTACTGTTATATACAGAACTGGTGGGAGAAGGTTTTAATAGTATTTAAGTACAGATTAACTATAGCAAAAAATACACACAGGAAAAAAGCTAAAATATTAATCTAATGCTAAATATATTTACAACAAATATCAGCGTAAGTCTAACTAAAAATATCTATCTAACTTTGAACAATAACTTTCTTACCGTGGACCTAAGTACAGTGCTGCTCCTAGCTTGGTGAGAGAGTGGATGATGATGGATGAGCACTGTGCCGTGTTATATCATTTATATATTAAAATATCTTTTTCTCTATAGGCGAATAGCATAGTATACATACAGTTACAATGATACTCAAAACGTAGATGGTAGGCTAATATAGCTGAATCCAGTAAATAATATATCAAAACAAGGCTGACAGCTCTCGATCGCAGGGGCGTAGGCTAGGGGTGGGAGGGGTGGGGGGGGGGGGGGGTTCGGTGGGTTCAGATTTTAAAAATCTTATGGCTATTAACCCTTTGAGGGTTTGCTATTCCAAACCAATCTAACGCAGTCACCTTTTAATAAACTTGAAAGCATTATAACATTTATAAACTAACCGTTCCAAGCTGTATGCGAAAACTAGATCGACAGTTGACTGTTGTGTACTCCAATGAAGGGACACGTCTTCAGGCAGAGACTGTCAAATCACGTTTGACCAGCTTCAAAAAAAAAAAAAATCTGTTCGTATTAACTTGTATATTTAAAAGAACAATATCCGATAAATGAATATAAACAGCCATACCATATGTAAACAATAATTACAATTATATTATAGGAAACAGAAGCAGTTTTAAACTTTCCTACACCCCTAGCTATGTTAGACCCGTTCATTCCACAAAATTGACCCGTAAGAGGAACGACGCAAATTTATTTTCTAATAAGAAGGACGCTGTTACGTCACGATTTGTGAAAAATCGTGCAAAATATGATTTTCAGCAAAAGGTATACTTGATGCACGATCTGTCACCCGTTCTTCACCAACGACATACAACTTTCCAAAAGAATGGGTACCTTCAGAAGAGAAGACTTCGGAAATGTTCGCAGTAACAAGTGAGTATTCCTTTTTCATAATTTTCTATTTCTTTGCTAGATTTGATTGCTTTCATTTTTATTCATTTTAATGAAAAAGGTAGGTTTTATGAATTTGTCTTCAGTTTCAAACTGAATATAATGGTTATTAATTATAAGCATCAACACTGGAATCGACTGTGACGTCATGTCCAACTCTATGAGACTGAATGGAGATGTGTATAGTCTCACAGGGAGGTCATCCAGTGTCCATCTCGATACATTTAAGTCATGTCATGGGAAAGCTGCTCCGTCTCTTGACATGGACCCAGCCCTCAATGTTCACAAATGTCTCGAGATAGGAATGAAATAAACTGGCTCTACTCATTCAAGGGTATTTTCCCATAAGACGTGACTCAAATGTAAATGCTGTAGTATATCCCATAATAGTATATCCCATCAGGTATTTACATTAAAAAAATATTTTTTATTTATTTAATTCTAATCTACTCTAACTTAATCTTCGGGCCGAAATATGTACCACCGGACCACATTTGGCATATTTTTTCATTAGTTTGTCGATCCACAGACTTGGGAAATTACCCATATTGTTGTAAGTGCGTTAACGGTGTTTTTCTAGCAATAGCGCTAAAGTGTCGTTTTGTAATAAAGTATATTTTCCATACGTTATGTTGGTTATTAACATCTCAAAATCGCTGTCAATGCTCAACAGGACATGGAAAATAAATTGCCGTTCCAACTTTTATTAGTTTTAACAAACAAACAGAATTATTTCAGTTTATTACAAAACGACACACGGGTACATTTTTCAAAGTGTCGTTTTGTAATAGTGTCGAATTGTAATAAAAAATTAATTTTATTTTTTATTTAATTATAATCTACTCTAACTTAATCTTGGGGCCGAAATATGTACCTCCAGACGAAATTTGGCATATTTTTTCATTTGTTTGTCGATGCACAGACGGGAAATTACGCATATTGTTGTAAGTGCGTTAACGGTGTTTTTGGAGCAATACCGCTAAAGTGTCGTTTTGTAATAAACTATATTTTCCATGTTATGTTGCTTATTAACATCTCAAAATCACTGTCAATGCTCAACAGGACATGGAAAATAAATTCACATTCCATCTTTCATCCGTTTTAACAAACAAACGGAATTATTTT
>NC_054703.1:7277603-7351734 GCF_016097555.1 Gigantopelta aegis
TTGTCGAGCACAGACGGAAATTACCTATATTGTTGTAAGTGCGTTGAAGGTGTTTTTGGAGCAATACCGCTAAAGTGTCGTTTTGTAATAAACTATATTTTTCACATGTTATTTTGCTTATTAACATTATTAACTATATTTTCCATATGTTATGTTGCTTATTAACATATCCAGCAAATACACCACCAAATATTTGCTAAAAGACTGACCACTATCAAGGATGGCCTTTTTAGGTATTGCCAAAACGTCTCCGAGACAAGAGGCATTAATCACATGTGGATTCTCATCTCTTTGGTGAAACTCTGGCACATTTTGTTTATTTTTGTATCATTTTGGATGAAGTGACGGACATAAACATTTGGTCTGTTCATTCAGAACATAAAAGATAAACTGTATAGTGTTAGTTATGTCTATTTAGTACCTATAGAAAATGATACAATGACAATGTATATTGTCTTGTTGTTGTAAAATAATATATACATATATATATATATATATATATATATATATATTCTAATGACCTCTGTCCTATGCTAGTTTAGATTCAGTAAACCAGTCTCGGAACTGGCAGTCCTCTTTATACAAGAAGGGAAGTAAAGGAAACTTCCTCGGGCCTTGGGAGTGGCCTACAGACGAGGCACTGGTTAGAGAATCATAATATCATGAATTATTTTGCCAATTTTTTTAAATTACGGCTATAGAAAGGAAACCTTCTGTAATGTCACTGGTTACTTCTATGGAATAGCAAAAATGGATATTTCGTGTGCACTGTCCTGCAGACAGGACACTATACACCATATATATATATATATATATATATTTATATATATATATATATGTGTGTGTGTGTGTGTGTGTGTGTGTGTGTGTGTGTGTGTGTGTGTGTGTGTATGTATGTACACACACACACACACGCACACACACACACACATATATATATACTATTAGAAATTAGATGTAAAATTAAGCAGCTCACAGAAGCACGTTTATTGACATGTAAGTAAACGTGCTACGGCGACACTACAGAATTGACGTATGCATTCATAATCATAAAACGAAAACGCTTAATAGAGCAATTTTACGCTGAAAGCTGCCCACCGTTCTGAGAACAAACAGAAATGTTAGGTACTAGTTTATTTAATGTATGGATATTCCTTTTGAATATCGAGTAATGGCTGACTGGAATTAAAGTATTACAAAGACGTTTTGTTAAGCTTGAGAGTTTATGATAAAGAGATTATGTCCCTTCTGTGTTTCGGTATCGTCAATATCACATATAGTGTAGGGGCATATGTAAATCCGTGGGAATTTCATGTTAATTTTTTGAACCAATGATGATTGCTAAGGTTATAGGTTGTATATTAAAAAACACATATTGGTGCCATTTTGTATACGCACAGTTCAAGGTCATGAACAAAATTTAACTTATGGCCTCAATGTGAGCGAAAACGAGATTCTCAGAACCGTAGCACAACAATAAGCATTTTTTGTAAGCCCAATAGGACTGCTAGGATGGAGTAGTCCTAATCAAACGGACCATATAACATATGGACATTGGCTAGAGGTTATCTGCCCATCTCTACCTTGATCAGATGAAATGGCTGATGGATAGCATGTCTGCTGAGCAGTATTATGCCTTCACGAAGAGAGGTTATTTTTCATTCGAAGAACAGAAAATTCTGGAGTGGAAACTTCGTGACACCAAACCATTCAGAACCAGATTTTGATGCAATTGCTGTAAACCTCTGGAGGTATGACACAGTGTTGAGGAATTACAGACAGCAACACTGACAAATGGTTGCATGCTATGCCCCGCTGAATCCCGATCTGTGATGCCTTGGAACTTTTATGGGTGTGCATAGTAACAACATCTTGACAATCATGCCTTCATTGCCAGTAGCACAGCCCGAGATAGAAAATACTACAGAAACCTTCCTCCATTGGCTGGGAAATGCATTTTCCATTCTCCTATGGCGAGCACAATAACTCGCTGATCTGTGTAGCAAGTGGTGTCATGCTGGGACGTGTGTCAGTGCGGATCAAGCTGTTGCTCCTTGGCATAAGCTGCTCTCGGCTCTTACCTGGGCAAAAGTTATGCCAACAATGAAGTTGAGAAGATAACGCCAGAGTGACGACATAAGTGGGTAACAAACAAACGCTCACTAAGTGGTTGTTCAGTTGGAGGGAATAGCACATTGTTATTCATGAGGGTTACATGTGTGATTAAGGATAGTTCTGAGATGGAAGCTTATCTCCTTCGCGAGTTTGCCAAATAGCCACCCTCATTTGATAAAGGGATTATGAGAACAAACACGAAGAGTGTTCTTGGTAACATTCTAAAGTCGAAAGTAAGTGTCCACCTTCAACTTCCTGTTGACGCATGCTTCATCCTTGATGGAGGTCACCTCCTCCAAAGCTTGCCTTCGCCTACTGATGCCACATATGACCAAGTCTGTGACCACTATGTAGCATATGTGCTTCAACACTATGGGCTAGACTGTCTTAGTGTTTCCTGGATATGGCAGTGCAACCTCAACAAAATCTCCTGAACAGCGATGAACACAACAAAACACATTAGCTGATATAGTTTTTGATTTGGAAATGAAACTCACATCTAAAAACTTTTTTTTTGGTGGGGGGAATGGCAAAAATAAACATCGCTTTATTAAAACGTTGATTGGAAAAACTGAGGGAGTAGATCTGACTGTGAAGCATAGCATCGCAGATGCTGAATGGTCGATTGCATCAACTGTCATGGATACTGCCTAAACACAAAATTTACCTGTTGTTGTTGTGGCAACTGACACTGATTTGCTGATGATGATGGTTTCACACATGCCACCTCGAACATGGATCTCTATATGCTTTCTGGGCATAACCTATTGCAAGTATACTGTATAGCGTTGAAATTCAAGCAGCTTTTAGCAACCTCAAAACAGCACCTGGTGTTTGTGCATGCAAATCAAAGGGTGTGATACAGTGTCTGCCCTACTACAATCAAGGGAAGAAGGAAGGCTCTTGCACAGGCTAATGATACGACAACGGGACTGTTTTTAGTGTCTTTTCCTCATCTAACAGCACTCACAATGATATAGCAAGTGTTGGAGAGTTTTTTCTGCTAAAGCTATAGAGAGCAGTTAGATCGAAATCACTGAACAAACATTGTTATGTCAAGTATTTTCGATTTGTCCTTTATTCGCCATCATCTGGTTTTAAGTTGGAATCACTCCCCTCCAACTCCAGTAGCTGTAAAATATCATAGCTTTAGAGAATACCATACTGTCCAGCAATGGCAGGCGAAAGAGTTGTCGCCAACTGAATGGGATGGCAGTACAGGGAGGGGGGGACTGTTTGTTCCAATGGAAAATACAGGCCGGTTGCTCCAGAGAAAGTGCTGAAAATTGATATCCTGTGCCTACAAGGGAGGGTGCGGAAAACGGTGTGGCTGTTACAAGGCCGATTTGGAGTGCACCTTCTTGTGTACTGTTTGTGGTGGACACAACTGTACAAAGTCTCATGCTATTGATGCAGACACTGATGTTATTGATTGTCTTCCCAGAACTGAAGCTAATATAAGCTAATTAGTAGTCAAAAAGTTGTTTTAATTGCTTATTGGAATCTCTTTTATAGTATAAAGATGCAAATATAATATTTCTGTAGTATATAGTTATAAAGTTATGCAAATATTTTGATTTCGAAGCCAAATATTGGTCTCGTTTGCGGCCATTTTGGATTTATGCTAATTAACTGAGCTCCAAGACAAATGTATATAGCTTCATTGGATTCAGCACACATCAAATATGAATTTACACATTAAAATTATTGTTCTGAGGCTGATGGTTGAGCATTTATGATCTTTTGGAGTTTTTCCCATTTTCTCTGATGTTATGGGCGGCCATCTGAATTTTTAAAAATGCCACAGGATAGAATTTGCAGAACTTTGTGTTTTGGTTTGTAGGTATGGTTTGACAAACTCTCCTGAGAGAGAGAGAGACTAGATGAGAGAGACCGGGAGCTTGTTAGATAGAGGCTAAGGCTCAGAGCTCTAATTATGCCTTATACACTACAGAAGACAGGATAGAAAGAGATTATGAGAATTTTTATCCATAGATATGATATTGAGAGAGAGGAGAGAGAGAGAGAGAGAGAGAGAGAGGAGGAGAGTGGAGAGAGAGAGGAGAGAGAGCGAGAGAGAGATGAGAGAGAGACAGACCGACAGCAGAGACTAACAGGCTAAGAGGAGAGGGAGACAGAGACAGACGAGAGACGAGAGAGAGTAGAAAGAGAGAGGAGAGAGAGAGAGAGAGAGAAAGAGACAGACAGACAGACAGACAGAGAGAGAGAGAGAGAGAGAGAGGGGAAACAGGCAGAGAGAGAGAGAGAGGGGGCGAGAGAGAGAGACAGAGACAGAGAGACAGAGAACAGACAGAACAGAGAGAGACAGAGAGATAGAGAGAGAGAGACAGGAGAGAGTGAGAGGGGGAGGGGGGGGGGTTGTGTGTCTGATGTGTATTAGGATACGTCATAGTGATGCACGATTCGACATCACTATACACTAAGGACCAAACGTATGACACAGTACAAAAGAATGAAATGAACGCACTGGCTCGGGAATTTTTTTTAAAACTAAACAACTTGTTAAGTCTTATTTTGCCCAAGGGAATTCGAAAATTGATGACTAAATTGACCGTTGTGATATACAAATATAACTGTTTTGACGGTCTTCGTTTTAAATTTAACCTGGCACCTTTGTTTTGTTTTACAGCCAGCATACGATGTATTTGTTTTTTAAAAAAATTGTTAGGAAAGGGATAACCAACAAACAACCACTGAAAACAGGGACTGGCTTAGAGGCTACCAAGCGTGTAGTAACGGGTGGAGGACTAAGAGATCCTTGACACTTGAATTTTCCACCCAGGCAATAACGGACGTGCTGTTTAATAGGGTTTTTCATAAACAGTTTGCAGATTTAAAAACTCCTCCTTCATAAGTTTACCAATATCAACGCTATGTCGACTGTAAATTATTGGAAAAATTATTTTATCTCTTTTACAGCTTTACCAGATTCAAACGTTGATTCCAAATGGCTGTTTTGTCTGTAATGTACGAATCCAGAAGGCCTCTCGTTCAAGTCTCAAGAGGTTCTGTTTCGTCTTTTGAACCAAGTATCAGGGGTTGTTCAATTGGAATTATTTTCAAAATTTCATCTAACGAATGGTCAGGTAGATTGAAGTGATTGGCGACAGGGGTGTCAACTTCATGCCGAATATCATACTTGTGACAAACTGCTCTAATTCTCAGTTGGTTTTGCGTTTGTCCTACGTACTGTTTTTCTACATAAATTACAGGTGATAGATATACTACATTTTTCGAATCACAGTTCATGTCTGTCCGAATTTGATATTCAATTTTGGTCTGTTGACTTTTGAAAGTCGACTGCGTTTTAAGTAAGTTGTGAAGTCTACACCTGGTTTTGGCACAAGTAGTAGAGGAGCCAGTGCTTATTTGAGGCAATTGGTTATGCTGAAGTTTGTATGGTTTATAGTCTTCAGTTGCCCTAAAGGGATTTTCTAATTCTCGAACAGTTTCAGTCTCATTGAAATTCTGTTTGTTACTCGAATTTCTGTGAAATGTAATAATCTGAGATTTAACAATGCCTTTAAAGGTGTGGCATGGGTGAAAAGACTTGCAGTGGAGAAGTTGATGTGTGTCTGTGGGTTTGAAAAACACTTTGTAGTCTAGGTAACCTGATGTTTCAAACTGTGTACCTTTATAAATTGTTACATCCAAAAAGTCAACTGATTTATCTGATATGGTGGCCTTAAGTTTAATATTGTCATCCTGTTGATTTAATAGCTCAAAAACGTTCCAAAATTCTTGTTTAGAATGTGGCCAAATGATAAGTATATCGTCGAGATATCTGAGGTACAAAAGAGGTGTTTTACTCGATTTCTTTAAAGCAGCCTCTTCCCATTCGGCGACATAGATAGATGCACTTGCTGATACATTTCTCCATCAAACTCAAAATAATTTCCTTTTTGGCTTAATTCTAGCAGCTCAATAATGTTGTTATCTGGTCTGTTTGGATCTGGGTAGTTATCAAATGCTCTCTTAACTGAATCAATGCCCGCATCAATACCTATGTTGGTGTACATGGAGTCAATATCAAGGGTAACCAAGAATGAATCTTTTGGGATTTTGGTTTTTGATAATTTTGATAGAAGATCTTCAGTGTTTTTCACAAAACTTTCATGTCTATTTGCAATTGGTTTTAAGTGAAAGTCTATGTATTCTGAAATATTGTACGATTCTGATCCACAGTATGTATGTATGTATGTATGTATGTATGTATGTATTGATGTATGAATATATATATATATATATATATATATATATATGGCATGTGTGTCGAGGTTGACTGTTACATACATAGATATTAAAGCACTGGCGTAGGCAATAATTAAATGCTTTCTGCCTTCACAAATTGTCCTATGCCGTTGCTGGGACTCGAACCTGTGGCACCGAATCGCCCGCAAATTGCACGACTGACCACAATGCGCTCTGAGCTATTGAGGCATCCATAAAAAAGATGCTCTTTAACTCAACCACATGCAAGGGGCCTACAATATACACGGTCCATCCCGCTTACGTGTTTGAAACAGTGTGTATGTATGTATGTATTTATGTATGTGTGTGTATGTATGTATGTGTGTGTGTGTGTATGTATCTATGTATGTATGTATGTATGTATGTATATGTGCATGTATTGAAGAATGAATCAACAATTCTTTGTTACAATTCAAGTCACTTAGTTTAGTTGACAGCGATTTTGAGATGTTAATAAGCAACATAACATATGGAAAATATAGTTTATTACAAAACCACACTTTAGCGCTATTGCTCCAAAAACACCCTTAACGCACTTACACAATATGGGTAATTCACCAAGTCTGTTGATAGACAAACTAATGAAAAAGTATGCCAAATTTCGTCCGGTGGTACATATTCCGGCCCCAAGATTAAGTTAGAGTAGATTAGAATGAAATGATTTTTTTTTTTTTATTATTACAATTCGACACTTTATTACAAAACGACACTTTGAAAAATGTACCCGTGTGTCGTTTTGTAATAAACTGAAATAATTCCGTTTGTTTGTTAAAATTGATAAAAGTTGGAATGGGCATTTGTTTCCCATATTCTGTTGAGCATTGACAGCGATTTTGAGATGTTAATAAGCAACATAACATATGGAAAATATAGTTTATTACAAAACGACACTTTAGCGCTATTGCTCCAAAAACACCCTGAACGCACTTACAACAATATGGGTAATTTCCCAAGTCTGTGGATCGACAAACTAATGAAAAAATATGCCAAATTTGGTCCGGTGGTACATATTCCGGCCCCAAGATTAAGTTAGAGTAGATTAGAATTAAATTTAAAAAAAAAAAAAAAAAATTGTATTACATTTAAACGTACATGTTTGCGTATTCATACATGTATACAGGGGCGAGACGTAGCCCAGAGGTAAAGCAGTCACTTGATGCATGGATCGATCCCCGTCGGTGGGCCCATTTGGGCTATTTCTCGTTCGAGACAGTGCACCACAACTGGTATATCAAAGGCCGTGGTATGTGCTATCCTGTCTGTGGAATGGTGCATATAAAAGAGCCCTTGCTACTAATGGAAACATGTAGCGGGTTTCCTCTCTACGACTGTGTAAAAATGACCATATGTTTGTCATCCAATAGCCAATGATTAATAAATCAGTGTGCTCTAGTGGTGTCGTTAAACAAAACAGACTTTCAAGCATGTATACAAATTACAGACCAGTGCACCGTATTTGAAATTTCTTATCTGCAATATTATCAGGTCTGCTTATCTGCTGCTTTTAAATGGAGATAGTAAAGTTTGTTTTGTTTAACGACACCTCTAGAGCACATTGATTAATTAATCATCGTTTGTTGTCAAACATTGGTAATTCTGACACCTAGTCATCAGAGGACACCCGCTATATTTTCTTAATGCAGCAAGGGATCTATTATATGCACCATCCCACAGAGAGGATAGCACATACCACGACCTTTGATATACCAGTCGTGGTGCACTGGCAGGAATGAGAAATGGCCCAATGGACCCACCGACGGGGATCGATCGCAGACCGACCACACATGAAGGGAGTTTTTTACCACTGGGCTACGTCTCGCCCCCTAAAATGGAGATGGAGGCCTGTTTATAGATAGTATCTAATTTATACTTACAGATCTGTGATCCCCTTGTGCAGAGATCTCATTGAAACTGCCTGATGACGCATTAGAAGACAGCAGTCTACATTTCCCACTGTATATTAAAAAGTAAAGTTTGTTTTATTTAACGACGCCACTAGAGCACATTGATTTTTTATCTTATCATCGGCTATTCTAACACTGATTTTTAGAGGAAATCCGCTGTCGCCACATAGGCTACTCTTTTATACAAGTGCAGGGGTTGTATAAGTATTTTGTAGGTACATTTGTAGACAAGTGCAGGAATTGTATAAGTATTTTTAGGTAAACTTGTAGACAAGTGCAGGGGTTGTATAAGTATCTTGTAGTTACACTTGTAGACAAGTGCAGGAGTTGTATAAGTATCTTGTAGGTACACTTGTAGACAATGAATGAATGAATGAATGAATGAATGTTTAACGACACCCCAGCACGAAAAATACATCGGCTATTGGGTGTCAAACTATGGTAATGCAAATAAATAAAGTGATGGTCAATATCAATATAAAAATTCAAGACTTAAAACAAAAACAGTGTAAAGAGCTGTGCAAAAACACAAATATCACAGAATTTTACGGATACTGAATTTTACTCAAAACTTAAATTTTGTGCTGTATTGGCCATTCTCAAAGAGAATGTTACACCCCTGCACCACGGTGAGGTTACAGCACACGCAGGGGCACTTGTAGACAAGTGCAGGAGTTGTATAAGTATCTTGTAGGTACACTTGTAGACAAGTGCAGGGTTGTATAAGTATCTTGTAGTTACAATATAAAACTTGTAACAAGATGTACTTAATTATTTAATATATATTAACATACGTTCTTGACTTATTGAACATAATTAAGTGCTTTTTATATTTTACGTACTGTTAACTTTGTTTTAACACAGTATACAATATTTTTGCTGTTGCAAGAAACATTTTGTTTTCAAAATCTTAACTAATTAATTGGCAGTATTGCTAGTCAATTGAAAATTAATTAGCATTTACTGTTTAATGTTTTAAAATGGTGTAGCGATCGCCGAAACTTGCGTAGAGAATTACAATGATACTGATACTGATACTGATACTGATACTGAATGTTCCTTGTGTTGCCATCAACTTAAACATTATTTTACAATGTTACGCTGATTATACGTACATGTATACACAGTGTAGCTCAAAATTCATTTTTGAACACACTCTTTTGTGAAAACATCAGTCGTTATATTTATGATAACATTATGTATTATGCATGTATATTTAAATTTAAGTTAGAAAATGTTTATTATGCAGAATTACATGTAGACAGGGCCTTATAGATTGCACCACAGTTGAGGCAGTAAGCGGTGTGCCCAAACGAAGTATGCCCAAAATGAGCAAGCCCAAGTACAAACATGTTAATAATTATCTTAGGCCAGACTGGCTGTGCCTTATTTTGCATGTTAGTAATTGGACATCACACACAAACGAGACTCCTGGAAGTTGTTTTATTACAAAAACATCAAACTGTTCACACTTCTTAATTTTCAATTTGAATGGGTCAGGTCAGGTCAGGTCAGGTCAGGTCAGGTCATAGGGTTTTACGTGCACATTCAGAACAAGCTGTTGTAGCGCACGCTTGTCATGGGCGCAGGTGCCAGCCTCGGCCGGCTCCTCCGTCCAGGACACGATTTGAATGGATGTTGTTGTGTTATATTAATGAACATGTTGAAGGTTGCCTTGATGCCCTGTCTTTTGGCCCGTACAATGTCATAGAAATCTTCATCGGTTGAGACCAAATCGCCTTGTTCTCTTATTTGCCAAATTCTAGGCCTTTATCAGTGTTTTTGCCAGAAAGAAATTCTTTTGGTATGGCGCTATGGAATTGACTGCATCCACAGTCAACAGGGGCTATTAGTGGCCTTCCCCAAAAAGAAAATTGGTTAAGTTTAGGCTTAGGGTTAAGAAAATCATGCAATAACGATACGAGTAATTAATTTTGTCAAAGGTTAATTAAAAACAAAACAATATCTCCAAAACAATTTGGGTATAGCACCATACCTGTTTTACCCTCTGGCAGAAACCCTGTGTATACATGTAAAAAACATTTTCTTCACAGGTCCAGATTTGGCACAAAGAAATATATCGAACCATGGATAACGGAGACTTGTCCAGCACAGCCAGACTTCAGAAACAAAGTACAAAGCTGCCGAGTTGCGACGATGTGACGATATCCGACCAGTTCCTTGCTCATACGAAGGAGAGTTATGTCTCCAACGGCAGCAAGTCCTGCACATCTATGCTTGAAAGGGGACTCAGGGATCAATCAGACGGTACAGGTATGTGAAAAGATAATGAATCCCATCCCAGAAACACTGAGTCCATCAACTTAAAAATTAGGGGTCGAATTTAAATATATATTATTATTTTTTTTTAATTTTTTTTTTGGGGGGGGGGGTTGATGGGTGCACGGCAAGTGCTACCTGTGGTTTAGTAAAAACAATTAAGTCACCAAGGTAAGCCGGGGAGTCACCAAGGTAAGCTGGAGAGTCACCAAGGTAAGCTGGGGAGTCACCAAGGTAAGCTGGGGAGTCACCAAGGTAAGCCGGGGAGTCACCAAGGTAAGCCGGGGAGTCACCAAGGTAAGCCGGGGAGTCACCAAGGTAAGCCGGGGAGTCACCAAGGTAAGCCGGGGAGTCACCAAGGTAAGCTGGAGAGTCACCAAGGTAAGCCGGGGAGTCACCAAGGTAAGCCGGGGAGTCACCAAGGTAAGCTGGAGAGTCACCAAGGTAAGCTGGGGAGTCACCAAGGTAAGCCGGGGAGTCACCAAGGTAAGCCGGGGAGTCACCAAGGTAAGCCGGGGAGTCACCAAGGTAAGCCGGGGAGTCACCAAGGTAAGCCGGGGAGTCACCAAGGTAAGCCGGGGAGTCACCAAGGTAAGCCGGGGAGTCACCAAGGTAAGCCGGGGAGTCACCAAGGTAAGCCGAGGAGTCACCAAGGTAAGCTGGAGAGTCACCAAGGTAAGCCGGGAGTCACCAAGGTAAGCTGGAGAGTCACCAAGGTAAGCTGGGGAGTCACCAAGGTAAGCTGGGGAGTCACCAAGGTAAGCCGGGGAGTCACCAAGGTAAGCCGGGGAGTCACCAAGGTAAGCCGGGGAGTCACCAAGGTCAGCCGGGGAGTCACTAAGGTAAGCCGGGGAGTCACCAAGGTAAGCTGGCGAGTCACCAAGGTAAGCTGGCGAGTCACCAAGGTAAGCCGGGGAGTCACTAAGGTAAGCCGGGGAGTCACCAAGGTAAGCCGGGGAGTCACCAAGGTAAGCCGGGGAGTCACCAAGGTAAGCTGGGGAGTCACCAAGGTAAGCTGGGGAGTCACCAAGGTAAGCCGGGGAGTCACCAAGGTAAGCCGGGGAGTCACCAAGGTAAGCCGGGGAGTCACCAAGGTAAGCTGGGGAGTCACCAAGGTAAGCTGGGGAGTCACCAAGGTAAGCCGGGGAGTCACCAAGCTAAGCTGAGGAGTCACCAAGGTAAGCTGGGGAGTCACCAAGGTAAGCCGGGGAGTCACCAAGGTAAGCTGGCGAGTCACCAAGGTAAGCTGGGGAGTCACCAAGGTAAGCCGGGGAGTCACCAAGGTAAGCCGGGGAGTCACCAAGGTAAGCCGGGGAGTCACCAAGGTAAGCCGGGGAGTCACCAAGGTAAGCCGGCGAGTCACCAAGGTAAGCTGGCGAGTCACCAAGGTAAGCTGGGGAGTCACCAAGGTAAGCCGGGGAGTCACCAAGGTAAGCCGGGGAGTCACCAAGGTAAGCCGGGGAGTCACCAAGGTAAGCCGGGGAGTCACCAAGGTAAGCCGGGGAGTCACCAAGGTAAGCCGGGGAGTCACCAAGGTAAGCTGGGGAGTCACCAAGGTAAGCTGGAGAGTCACTAAGGTAAGCCGGGGAGTCACTAAGGTAAGCCGGGAAGTCACCAAGGTAAGCGGGAGAGTCACCAAGGTAAGCGGGAGAGTCACCTAGGTAAGCTTGGGAGTCGCCAAGGTAAGCCGGAGAGTCGCCAAGGTAAGCCGGGGAGTCGCCAAGGTAAGCCGGGGAGTCACCAAGGTAAGCTGGAGAGTCACCAAGGTAAGCCGGGGAGTCACCAAGGTAAGCCGGGGAGTCACCAAGGTAAGCCGGGGAGTCACCAAGGTAAGCCGGGGAGTCACCAAGGTAAGCCGGAGAGTCACCAAGGTAAGCCGGAGAGTCACCAAGGTAAGCCGGGGAGTCACCAAGGTAAGCCGGGGAGTCACCAAGGTAAGCCGGGGAGTCACCAAGGTAAGCCGGAGAGTCACCAAGGTAAGCTGAGGAGTCACCAAGGTAAGCCGGGGAGTCGCCAAGGTAAGCCGGCGAGTCGCCAAGGTAAGCCGGCGAGTCGCCAAGGTAAGCCGGCGAGTCGCCAAGGTAAGCCGGGGAGTCGCCAAGGTAAGCCGGGGAGTCGCCAAGGTAAGCCGGGGAGTCGCCAAGGTAAGCCGGGGAGTCGCCAAGGTAAGCCGGGGAGTCACCAAGGTAAGCCGGAGAGTCACCAAGGTAAGCCGGAGAGTCACCAAGGTAAGCCGGGGAGTCACCAAGGTAAGCCGGGGAGTCACCAAGGTAAGCCGGGGAGTCACCAAGGTAAGCCGGGGAGTCACCAAGGTAAGCCGGGGAGTCACCAAGGTAAGCCGGGGAGTCACCAAGGTAAGCCGGGGAGTCACCAAGGTCAGCCGGGGAGTCACCAAGGTCAGCCGGGGAGTCACCAAGGTCAGCCGGGGAGTCACCAAGGTCAGCCGGGGAGTCACCAAGGTCAGCCGGGGAGTCACCAAGGTAAGCCGGGGAGTCACCAAGGTAAGCCGGGGAGTCACCAAGGTAAGCCGGGGAGTCACCAAGGTAAGCTGGGAGTCACTAAGGTAAGCTGGGGAGTCACCAAGGTAAGCTGGGGAGTCACCAGGGTAAGCCGGAGAGTCACCAGGGTAAGCTGGAGAGTCACTAAGGTAAGCTGGGGAGTCACTAAGGTAAGCTGGGGAGTCACCAAGGCAGACTTGTTCTTCAAAAGAGGGGCACGAAGGCAGCTCACTTTCTGTCAAGATGTCTTGGACAAAAAATGGTTTCACCCTGGTGTCTTGGGCTCCGACCTATGTACATTTCTTTAACAACATCACTAGAGCACATTGATTTATTAATCATCGACTATTGGATGTCAAGCATTTGGTACCGTAATTTGAACGTATAGTCCTAGAGGGGAAACCCGCTACATTTTGCCATTAGGTCAGATCAGGTCATAGGGCTTAACGTGCACATTCAGAGCAATCTGTTGTAGTGCACGCCTGTCGTGGCATTTGTGGTGTTATTGAATTTTCAATGTCCCGTAGGATTAAGTCCAAGTTCTGCACAATTTTCATGAAGTAATTTGGCACCTGTTATGGAACATCTTTTCCATTAGTAGCAAGTCCACCATTCCACAGACAGGATAGCACATACCACAGTATTTGATACAACAGCCGTGGTGAACCGGCAGGAACGCACTAAGTAACAAGGGACCTTTTAAATGCACCATCCTACAGACAGGATAGCACATACCACAGCCTTTGATATACCAGTGACTCATGGTGCATTTGCTAGAATGATTAATAGCCAAATGAGGCCACCGACGGGGTTCGATCCCAGACCGACTGTGCATGAAACAATTGCTGTCAATGAATGATGGATCTTTCATTTCAGGCAATGTGTCTAGAAATTACCTTGAAAAGTCAGGCAATATGTATATTGCCTGAAATATTTAGACAATATACAGATTGCCTGAGTGAATCAGTTACTTCACAGATTGCCTGAAATTTTCAGGTATTCTACAGACTGCCTGGTTTTACACATTGACTGTAACATATATACATGTACAAAATGGAATGCATGGTAAAGGCACGGTGGCAAACGAGGTAGGGCCCCATGCATGGTGGAATTTTTCTTTAAATGTTTAATGAGGCATAAATTGTGCAGAAAATACTTGACAGTATACAGTGCTGTCCCGTGTATCGGCGCACCTAAGCATTCAAAGACCATTTCCTATGTGAACTCTGTGAAATACTTAGTAAAATGTGTCTGTCACCAATGCAGCAGTGCGTATTCTGAAATGCACAACAAGTTGTTTTATGTCTGTAGTAAATAAACATTTTAAAATTATGCATATATGTAGACACCTTCTTGTATCCAAAACGATTTGCACATCCGTTGTTTCGGCGCAGTAGATGTGGATCGGTGACCCAGCTATTTATAGACTGCCCATGACCTGACATTGCAGCCTGTAAACGCTAGTCTACTGTCCCAGGATTATGTTAGTACTTTTTTGTTTTATCTTGTTAAAAATATTACTATGAAAATGAGCGATCACACATCACCCATCTCGTGATCAGTTTCGGAATCGTTTTCTTGAGTGGCATAGTACTGCAGATGCATACATGTTCATTGTCATGCATGGCTAAGATGCCTACATGGATTTTTTTCTCGGGTAGATTGTGCACAGGTGGATCTTTTCTCGCTTTTATTTGTGAACTGGAATGACTGTCAATTAAGGTGTAAAACGTTCATTTTGTTTGCATTTGTCTGTGTTTTCCTTTCTAGTTTAAATAAAAATAACTGAAAAAAAATAAATTAATATACCGTTTACTATAATTTTAAAAATGCGGTAAAGTTGTTTTTAGACTGGTTTTAACATTCTTAATATCAATAAGGCTGACCTACTTCGCGTTTATATGCACGAAAACAGGTGAATGATTTATTTTGAAATTATGATATAATAATTGATAATTCAAATAATTTTTAATTGCACCCTTAACAATAACTATGTTCATGCACAGTCGGTGTGGGATCGATCCCCGTCAATGTCCCATTTGGCTATTTCTTTTTCTAGCTAGTGCACCATGAGTCACTGGTATATTAAAGGTTGTGTTATGACCATGTGCTGTCCTGTCAGTGGGGTTGTGCATATAAAAGGTCCCTTGCTACTTAGTACTAATGGGGCAATGTAGCGGGTTTCCTCTCTAAAACTATATATAAAAATGACCAAATGTTTGACATCCAGTAGACAATGATTAATACATCAATGTGCTCAAGTAGTGTTATTAAACAAAACAAAGTTTATGTTTTGAGTGGCAATTACCTTCAATTAATTTCAAGCCTTAGAATATCCACATATAAATAGCTTCAGATTAAATCTTGTTATGAGATGTCACGAAGCACTCACTTATTGGGTGCCAACCTTTGAGGACTGTGGGTTTCATACATGTCCGTTCTTTTGTCTGTCTGTATGTCCATCTGTCTCACATATAACAGACTTTTTTTCGCAGTGCCTATTTAGCTGAAATGTGTATTTAGCTTTATCCAGTACTTTACAAATCAATTTGACTTTCATAGTGATTTACCCATTTTGGGCGGAGTTATTGTCCTTGAACTTAAAGATACAAACATTTATGTTCTGGACCTTTCGCAAAGCTTCAAGATGTTGAGCTGAAATTTTGTATAGCTTTATCATGTTCTCTTAAAAATGTAGATCAAGTTTGACAATCATGGCGATTTATCTATTTTTGACAGTTATGTCCCTTTATCTTAGGTGAACCGGCCTCGGTGGCGTCGTGGCAGGCCATCGGTCTACAGGCTGGTAGGTACTGGGTTCGTATCCCAGTCGAGGCATGGGATTTTTAATCCAGATACCGACTCCAAACCCTGAGTGAGTGCTCCGCAAGGCTCAATGGGTAGGTGTAAACCACTTGCACCGACCAGTGATCCATAACTGGTTCAACAAAGGCCATGGTTTGTGCTATCCTGCCTGTGGGAAGCGCAAATAAAAGATCCCTTGCTGCCTGTCGTAAAAAGAGTAGCCTATGTGGCGACAGCGGGTTTCCTCTAAAAACAGTGTCAGAATGACCATATGTTTGACGTCCAATAGCCGATGATAAGATAAAAAATCAATGTGCTCTAGCGGCGTCGTTAAATAAAACAAACTTCTTCTTCTTCTTATCTTAGGTGATACAAAAACGTATTATGCCCGGTATGAACATGTATTACTTTAGTACATGTGTACTTAGAATCATTGCTTGTTATTATTATTGTTGGGCCTGGTAGGAACATATATAGAGGATAATAAACGAGTTACCAGTTATTATCAAATTTATGTTCCGAGTGAAATAATTTTCATTTGTCACGAGCTTTAGCGAGTGACAAATGAAAATTATTTCACGAGGGACATAAATTTGATAATAACTGGTACCGAGTTTGTTATTCTATTTATTACCTCAGCTATTTTTTCTCTAATAGCCTTTATTTTCGACGCACATGCACGAATGCCAACCTGTATAGAAACGATGTAAACCACTTTACGCACTGTTCTGAGAATTGCTATAACTTTGTAATTTAATCAAGTTCATAGATAATTTTCAAAAACAAGAGTTCTCTTTATTCTGCTACAAAATCTATAAGGAATTTCATTAAAATAACATTTTGTTATAAATTTAACACAAAAACGGAGAGCCGTAAACGCAAACTCTTTAAACTATATGAGGTCATATTGTGTTTGCCAAATCGTGATGACGTCACATTTAGTACCGACAAGGTCATTGGTTTGTAAGCGTCAAATTGTCCAATAGTAGTGAGTGTTAAACCAATGCATGATAATTTATCAGTGAGAAATTATTATTTTTATTTTCCCCGTTATGAGTGCCTGCTGGGCTAATAAATTGCTTTAGCAGTACTCTCAGAATGCTTGTTTATTTTACACTTCAGTTGCAGGTGATGTTAGTCCAAATCGCCAGTCACATAGCACAATAAATAAGCACTTCAGTACACTGTGCGATAAAGTATTGGCAACAGGACCTATCCGGGACCAATTAGTGGCTGCAGGTGTTCTCACTGAAGAAGACGAGGACAGTATAACATCAAATAGACTTTCAAAACGGGACGGAAATGAAGAACTTTTCAAACGAATCGACGACAAATGCAGCGACGAACAGTTCACAAGCGTTGTCTTGCCTGCCATCAAAGTAGATAATCCTCACCTGGAGAAGCTTCTCCGGGATACGCTAAGAGAACGGACCAATGGCACGGGTCAAGTCTCTCCTAAAAGATGCGGATTATGTCACCTTCGAGGTACAGTAGAACCTAGGAGACTAGCGAGACATCTGTTTGATGTGAATGCCATACCATGGACTGTCTATTCGGATCTTCGGAATGCTCAGCTCCCCAATTCGGACAAGTGGACCAGTCTGTTGGAGAATATTCCAAACAGTTCGGTTTTAGTGTCAGCGCTGAGAAAGGAGTTTCCGAACAGACTGGATGAAGCATTGCGAAGTGGAGGTATTTCCATGCAGTGTGAATGTTCGCTTGATGACGGCAGGTCAACCCTGAGTCCGGATGATAGTACAGCCGAGTGCTCCAGTGTATCCGACATTGCCCGCATTTCAGATCTCGAATCAATGCTGGGCGACCATGATTCAAGAAACACCGTCTATGGTTTGTTCTTTTATAGATTTACCAATGGGAAAAAAAGGAACTTTTATGCTAGGCTCAGGCTACCAACTGCCAGCAGAAAGTTGGTCACATTTCTGCTGTCACGCATTCTTGCTAGTCTGAACGCTCTTACGACGGCACTCGTGCCCGATTCCAGAAATGAATCGGGTCCAACATTTGCTGTTAGTCTGAACGGGCCTGTCTAAGTTGGGAGTTGGGGAAATTAAAACACACCCTTTGAGTTGGCCAACTTTCTGCTGGCAGTTGGTAGTCTGACGCTAGCATTAGAGAGTCATTTAATATATTTATTACTGAATAGTCATGGGATGCGAATCCAGGGAATTCAACCAATAAGCACTTGTCCCCATCCCTGTGTCTTTAAATAAAATAGGTGATTTATCCAGATATTCTGCGGTAGTGAACATTTTTCTTTTTAACGACACCTCTAGAGCACATTGATTTATTAATTATCTGGTATTGGATGCCAAACATTTGGTGATTTTTATATATAGTCTTAGAGAGGAAACCTGCCATAGTTTTCCTTTAGTAGCATCCCACAGACAGGATAGCACATACCAGTCTTTGATATACCAATCATGGTGGACTGGCTAGAACGAGAAATGGGTCGACCAACGGAGATCGCATCAAGCGAGTGCTTTACCACTGGGCTTTGTCCTACCCTGCGGTATCAAACAAAAGCCCCTGTCCGACGCCACATAACCGTAAATAAAATGTGTTGAGTGCGTCGTTAAATAAACCACTTCCTTCTTTCCCAAAAGCATATAAATGATCCCTTGCTGCTAATGGAAAAGAGTAGCCCATGAAGTGGAAACAGCGGGTTTCCTCCCTCAATATTTGTGTGGTCCTTAACAATATGGCCGACGCCACATAACCATAAATAAAAATGTGTTGAGTGTGTCATTAAATAAACCATTTCATTCTTTCTCAAAAGCAAGTGCCACAGAAAATTCACATGTGTAAATGTTCTTGTAATTATGTCGGTTTTGATCAATTTCTATGGCCACGAAACATCCCGAGTATGAATAAATTGTGCCAATGTTCCTAATCAGACACCTCTTATCATGTGGTGCTCCACCCACCCTCTTTTTCACAACCCCTGGATCTGCACGTGGTCATTTAAAACCTAGATATTGTGGAATTCCATCTCATAACCATTGCAAACTGCTCGCAAGAATTCCATGGAATTAAATGTATATATACATGTACAGTTACTGTTAAATGTATCACTGAAAAAGACAATTCTCATATAATAATAATAATAATGCTATTCGTAATGTATTTAAATGAAATGTGTGCTTTTGAATAAAACAACGTTGTTTTACTTTCAGGAATACCTCAGTTTAGTTACATCCACAGCCATACATGGTTACTCATTCAGTCCAGTTTTTGGAACATAGTAAAATCAAGTCCACGTCCTGCAACAACAAGTCCACGTCCTTCTGCAACAACAAGTCCACGTCCTTCTGCAACATCAAATCCACGTCCTGCAATAACAAGTCCACGTCCTTCTGCAACAAAACGTCCATGTCCTGCAATAACAAGTCCACGTCCTTCTGCAACAAAAAGTCCACGTCCTGCAACAAAAAGTCCACGTCCTGCAATAACAAGTCCACGTCCTGCAACAATAAGTCCACGTCCTTCTGCAACAATAAGTCCACGTCCTTCAACAACAAGTCCACGTCCTGCAAAAACAGATCCACGTCCTCCTGCAAAAACAGGTCCACGTCCTTCTACAACAAGTCCACGTCCTGCAACAACACGTCCACGTCCTTCTGCAACAACAAGTCCACGTCCTGCAATAACAAGTCCACGTCCTTCTGCAAAAACTAGTCCACGTCCTTCTACAACAAGTCCACGTCCTGCAGCAACAAGCCCACGTTCTTCTGCAACAACAAGCCCACGTTCTTCTGCAACAACAAGTCCACGTCCTTTTGCAACAAGTCCACGTCCTTCAACAACAAGTCCACGTCCTTCTAAACAACAAGTCCACGTCCTTCTGCGACAACAGGTCCACGTCCTTCAACAACAAGTTCACGTCCTGCAACAACACGCCCACGTTCTTCTGCAACAACAAGTCCACGTCCTGCAACAACAAGTCCACGTCCTTCTGCGACAACAGGTCCACGTCCTTCAACAACAAGTCCACGTCCTGCAACAACACGCCCACGTTCTTCTGCAACAACAAGTCCACGTCCTGCAACAACAAGTCCCCGTCCTGCAACAACAAGTCCACGTCCTGCAACAATAAGTCCACGTCCTGCAACAACAAGTCCATGTCCTTCAACAACAAGTCCACATCCTTCTGCAACAACAAGTCCACGTCATGCAACAACAAGTACACGTCCTGCAACAACAAGTCCACGTCCTGCAACAACAAGTCCGTCCTGCAACAACAAGTCCACGCCCTGCAACAACAACAAGTCCACGTCCTGCAACAACAAATCCACGCCCTGCAACAACAACAAGTCCACGTCCTGCAACAACAAGTCCACGTCCTTCAATAACAAGTCCACGTCCTTCTGCAACAACAAGTCCACGTCCTTCTGCAACAACAAGTCCACGTCCTTCTGCAACAACAAGTCCTCGTCCTTCTGCAACAACAAGTTCACGTCCGGCAACAACAAGTCCACGTCCGGCAACAACAAGTTCGCGTCCTGCAACAACAAGTCCTCGTCCTTCTGCAACAACAAGTCCACGTCCTGCAATAACAAGTCCTCGTCCTTCTGCAACAACAAGTCCACGTCCTGCAATAACAAGTCCACGTCCTTCTGCAACAACAAGTCCACGTCCTTCTGGATATCAAGGTCTGATGAAGAGAAGTAACAATCAACGTGTGAGGTACGTACGTGCTTAGTTCTTAGCACATGCAGGTATCAGAAAATGGTGTGGGGTGGTGTTGGAGATGGATCCACGACTGAAAATTGCAAGAACAATAGTTTTGTTTACGCGTTTGATTGGATGATGTTTCAAGTTATGTACAAAAAAGCATTAACCTATTGTATTCCAACTTTTAACTCTCGTTTCTCTAGAAAGAAAGAAAGAAAGAAAGAAAGAAAGAAAAAGCAAACAAAGAAATGTTATATTTAGTGAAAATTCAACACATTTTCTATTTCTCGTTCCAACCAGTGCACCACAACTGGTATCTATAAGACCATGGTATGTGCTATCCTGTCTGTGAGATGATTAATAAATTGATGTGCTCTAGTGGTGATGTTAAACAATTTTGAAATCCTATGGTCTGGTACAGGCCTCTTCCCAAAACAAAGTGGCATTGAAAATTCTCAATTTCTGTACTGAGAATTACCAATAATTATGACTGTTTAATTTAACACTTGAATAGTGAGCTCTGTGGTCTAGTGGATATACTCAGAATTACCAAAAATTATGACTGTTCTAATAAATTAATTTAACACTTGAATAGTGAGCTCTGTGGTCTAGTGGATAAGCTGCTGGACAATCAAGCTGACGACAGTGGTTCAAATCCCGTCAAAGCTGGCTCACACATTCATTCATCTTTCTCATCTATTATCTTCCGGCTATTATTCTCATTATCTTAATATAAAAAAACTTACCATTTTCTCCGACGATTTTAATCTGTTTCGACCCGTTTTGTCTTCTGAGCTGTCCACACCATTTTGGTTACAAGTGTCTCTTAACAATGTCAAACTTAACTACTGAACATTCCCCGAAGTGGTCAAACTAAGCACACAGCTAAAGGCTGATGGGGAATGGCATATGTGTGGCACAGATAGCTACAATAGACAAGCACCTGTCGCAGTTGGAGAGATAAGGACTGAAATGTGGAGGTGGACAGCTAAAGAAGTTGAAAGATAGGAGGAGTTGCCAGAAATGAGATGGAATTCAAAGAAAAGAAAGGAAAGGGGGCAGTGGGATAAAAAAAAAAATAATTAGTACTTGAATACATATCTTAAGTATGATTTACTCGCACTTTTCCTAATTCCATCAGCTATAAGACACTGGCGAAAAATCCTGGACACAGTACACAGTACATGTAATAAATGCATAAGTGTATTATTTATTTTAACAGATACCTGTGTCAAGTCCCAAGTGAAGAAATTGATGGTTGTGTTAAACGGTTGTTATGTTCGATAGGTCCGCTTAACGACAGGCCAACTGTTAGAGAAAATCTACTACATTTTTTTTTTCCATTAGTATCAAGGGATCTTTTATATGCACCATCCCATTGACAAGAAAGACATGAAAGAAATGTCTGTCTTACATGGGTTATTACTTGCTTCTGCTTAACATGATGTTGGTAATATGACAACATATTAAAGTTAAAGTTAAAATTTGTTTGAGTTAACAACACCACTAGAGCACATTGATTTATTAATCATCGGCTATTGGTTGTCAAACATTTGGTAATTCTGACTTATAGTCTTAGAGAGGAAACCCGCTACAGTGTTCCAATAGTAGCAATGGACCTTTTATATGCGGACCTTTTATATGCACCATGCCATAGACAGGAAAGCACATGGCACGGCAATGGCATATTAATGCGCGACGATGATGTAAGGTCATCAGACAACAGTTATTATAACATTAATTATAAAAGCTATCTTGTTAACGTGTAACATTGTTGTGTTAAATTATATTTAAATTATATTTAACCTATGAAAGAAACATGGCAAATATGATAATGTAGTTTATATGTATAATTGGGTGATAAAAAGGTGCTTTTTTCAGCCATCATTGTCTGTTCATGTAAAATAATAGTATATTTTTTAAATGGATGAGAGAAAAAGACTCCATCATATGCGGTCATGAGTGATAGAAAAAGTACATCCGCAGTGGTGATAATTTCGACCATGGGACTCTGCAAGCCTCGTCCCGGGTTGACATTTTCACCATCTCTGGTGTACTTTTTCTATCTCACATGACCACATACATGTATGATGGAGTCTTATTGGAAAAAATGTGTATATTATGAACAGGAAAATGTATTACACTGATAATGATAGTTGTTAAAAAGGCTACAAATATGGTAGTAAACTCAGGAAGTTAAAAGGCGAGATATACTAATAGACTCCATCATATGTGGCCATGTGGGATAGAAAAAGTACGCCCGAGGTGGTGGAAATTTCGATCTGGGATGAGGCTTGCCGAGTCTCATGGTCGAAATTTCCACCACCGATGGTATACTTTTCTTTCCCACATGATCGCATATGATGGAGTCTTTTTCGCCCATCCATTCGATAAATAGACCAGTATCTTACACGAACAAACAAAGATGGCTGAAAAAGTAATTTTTTACCATTCTATTATAAATATAAACTACATTACAGGGGTGCAGGAATGGAAAAATATTTCACTAGCCCGCCGGACCAGAACCAACTAAAATTTACTAGCCCGCCAGAAGAGCACAAATCACCTGTTTACTGACATCTTTCTTTTAATTCCAAGAGTAAACACCACCTTCTACATCAATGAGAGCCCAAACAAGTAAATGCTAAATTAGGTAGAGTAACATTAAATAGATATTTACAAAATCAGTTTTATTCTATTTCCGACATTACTTTAGTCCGCCAGCCTGTAGAAAAGATACTTTTGTTTAGCAATATTTTAATATCACTGGGGTAGGAGCATGTAGGTGTGTGCATATATGTGTGTGTGCCCCCCACCCCCCTCAACACACACTTTTTGGCACCTTCCTACGCCACTGTATGTATATATATTTAATGACAAAGATATCAAGGACACTTGGTAAGTTATCAATATCACGTGGCAAGCGAAAGAAAGAAATCAGAACCCAAACCTTGATTAACAAATCAGTATATGTTGAAAATTAATATTCTGATCAAGACTACGTGATTCACATTTCTTTCATATAGATTTACAAAATTTCAAGTGACATCCCTCAAGTATTTAATAGAAGAATCTATTCAAAACACACCGTCGTTTATTGGCAGCGCGGCACATGTATACTAAAAGGCAAAGTTTATTGTGACACACAAAAGACAAATATAATTGATGATACGGTTTTTTTCTGCCGTGTATGAAACGTTATAATATGGAAAGAGAAATGTCCGAAGGTATGGAAACAAGCAATAGTCCATGAAAAGGGCGCACCTGTAATATGCAAATGAGCTACATCACTAGAGGGGGTCCAGAGCGAAGTTCACACAGTCAGTAGCGAGTGTGTCCACATTGAGCATTAATACAGGCCTGGCACCGTCGTCTCATTGAGGCCACTAAACGCTGGAGAAAGTAACTGGGAATGCCTGTTTCGCAGATGCGTGGTTAGTTGTTTTGTTGATTCGTCCTTCAGAATTTTTACTCGCATTTTGGCGAGCAGGCGAGTACTTTCTGCACCCCTGATGACATTATCGTATTTGCCATGTTTCTTTCATATGATCTAAAACTAAGCAACTCACATTAATATGACATCATCTATTACCAACGAAGTAATACTCCCCATGTTAAACGCAATGACATCATGTCCCGTGCAAGACAGATTTATTCCGTATGGGCTGACGTCATGGAATGAGTCTGTCTTGCATAGCTAGGGATGGGAGAAATGTAGGTATTACTATTCCGTCTAAATTCAGACAAAAACAATTCTTACTAAAACAATCACGTCCTGGAACATTTTTAAAATGTCCTAGAAAAGTCTTTGAATTTTATGTTTTTTTAAGTGTAAGAACTAAATTTAAGTACTTATGTTTAGCTTAACGTTAATGTTTTTGTATTTAGTTCCAAACTGTCAGTCCTATAGATCGGTGAAACTTATTTAACAGTGCATCACAATGCATATGTGAATATAATTTAAATTTAGTTGGGGGGTTTTAGATGAACATGGTATGGATACCACTATCAGTTAAAGTTTGTTAATTCCGACTCGTAGACATCAGAGGAAGCTCGCTAGTGTTTTCCATTAGCAGCAAGAGATCTTTTATATGCACTTTCCCACAGATAGCAAAGCACATATCACAGCCTTTCACCAGTTGTGTTGTACTGATTGGAAGAAGAAAAACCCCAATCAGTTGAATGGATCCACCAAGGTGGTTTGATCCTGCGAGCACTATCCAACTGAGCTGACACTGATTGAGTTTATGGTAGGCGTGACATTTAAAACCGGCTTTGATGGTGTCGTGGTTATAAGCCGTCGGACATAAGGCTGGTAGGAACAGGGTTCACAGCCCGGTACCGGCTCCCACCCAGAGCGAGTTTTAACGACTCGATGGGCAGATGTAAGACCACTACATCCTCTTCTATCTCACTAACCACTAACAACTAACCACTAACACACTGTTTTGGACAGAATGCCCAGATAACTCAGGTGCGTGCCCAGGACAGAGTTCTTGAACCTTAGTTAGATATAAGCACGAAAATAGGTTGAATGAACCGATTGTTTGAAACAGGTCTAGTACTTTGTTGAACCTCATGTTTGCAGGTGGTTTGACTATTGCCAAGATCTGCAGAGATCAAGCCATTCCAGTTGTGCTGGCAGGATTGCATGTCCGTGACAGAAGACAGACAGAACCAGTCGACGTTTGTGCAATCTGCAATTCTACTGGATGTAAGGTAGGAAAACCACTTGTACTATAGAAGATAAGCAGTCCTTTTCTTAGAACTATAGCAGGTGCAATAGAACTATTCAACTACTAAAGTAATAAAGAATACCAGGTAAGCCCCCCAAAAAGTTGGTCTCTGGCCAGACCAAACTTCCAGGATTGCATTGAAAAGGAGGGTATTTTTAGGGAAAGGGGGGATACGTCGTCCTCATCTGCCTTGGTCTATCCTCAACAGCTACGGTGCCCCCTCCCTTGCATTGATTCACTAAATATTGCTAAATATAGCTAAGACAATTTTTATTAGTTCTACCTTTGCCGCAAATGTTTTAGAACAAGCCATGCTACTCATTTAGAACAACAGGACCTGGTTTAGAGAGAAATTAAAGAAAGCTGATGGTCCAAGCCATCATATAGACCATTTTGGCTCCAAATGCAATTTTGGGGGCGGGACGTATCCCAGTCGTAAGTGGATCGATCCCTGTCGATGGGCCCATTGGGCTATTTTTCGTTACAGCCAGTGCACCATGATTGGTATATCAAAGGCTGTGGTATGTATTACCATATCTGACAAGGAAAAAAAAACCCGTCAAAAATCGATGTCATACCAAGGGAAATAATTTTTCAAAATGTTGATGTTCACGCTGATCTGAGACCAGAAATTTGTTTGGGCTATTTTCTCAAGAGAGAGAAGTATGTATTTTTATCTCATCTGTTATTTAGCTTGTGATTCTTGATATATTTTAATTCTATAATGATCTAAAATGCATCCTCAGAGGTCCTAATTTTTCACACACTAACACCCCCACCCCCACCCCCACCCATCACAACTCCCTTATTTCCAGCAGCCCAAATTTGTTTCTTAACATGATATTTTTCTTTTGAGATGCTAATTAAAACAACAGCAGGACATATTTTACTTCCTATTTCGAGCCCTGTATTTAATCAAGCATTTGTTTTTCAACTACAGTAAGGTGGCGTGACATAGCCCAGTGGTAAAGCACTCGCTTGATGTGTGGTCGGTCTAGAATCGATCCCCATCGGTGGGCCCATTGGGATATATTTCTCGTTTCAACCAGTGCACGATGACTGGTTTATCAAAGGCCCTGGTATGTGCTATCGTGTCTGTAGTATGGTGCATATAAAAGATTCCATGCTACTAATAGGAAAATGTACAAAGTTTCCTCTCTAAGACTATATGTCAAAATTATCAGATAATTGTGCATCCAATAGTTAATGATTCATAAGTCATTGTGCTCTAGTGGTGTACTTTACCATGAGTACATTTGCAGAACAGTAAGTACCATGACTCTTGATGTACCAATTGCATGTGGGACACTGGTTGGGTTGAGAATACTGGTAATGTCCAACTTCCTAAAGGGAGATTACTGAGTGACATACCCTCCTCTTTTATGTGGTTTAAACAATATTTATTCCCAATTATAATGCTGGTTGGGGATTGGCCAACAGGCAAAATGCCTATACCAAGGCCTGTAATTCATGTACAGTTGAAGTTTGTTTTGTTTAACGACACCACTAAAACACACTGATTTATTAATCATCGGCTATTGGATGTCAAACATTTGGTAATTTTGATATAGTTTTTGAGAGGAAACTCGCTGCATGTTTTTCATTAGTAGCAAGGCATCTTTTGTATGCTACAGGCTGGTAGGTACTGGGTTCGGATCCCAGTCGAGGCATGGGATTTTTAATCCAAATACCGACTCCAAACCCTGAGTGAGTGCTCCGCAAGGCTCAATGGGTAGGTGTAAACCACTTGCACCGACCAGTGATCCATAACTGGTTCAACAAAGGCCATGGTTTGTGCTATCCTGCCTGTGGGAAGCGCAAATAAAAGATCCCTTGCTGCCTGTCGTAAAGAAGAGTAGCCTATGTGGCGACAGCGGGTTTCCTCTAAAAACAGTGTCAGAATGACCATATGTTTGACGTCCAATAGCCGATGGTAAGATTAAAAATCAATGTGCTGTAGTGGCGTCGTTAAATAAAACAAACTTTACTTTTACTTTTGTATGCACCATCCCACAGACAGGATAAAGAAATTGATGGAACATCCAATGCAATCTGAATGACACAACCGTAATACATGATTTGGGTCGTATCTCTGCGCTAAGCAGTCGAATGGGCATTTTGCAAAACAGCGGATGATTCCATGGATCTCTATCTAGGGGAACAGCCACTCCCGAGGAAATCATTTGCTGGGAATTTCACTCCTCTTGTATCACCACAAAGTTTATTCCATCCCTCTTGCATCGCCACAAAGAGGACTGCCAGTCCCAGACTAATTTACTAAAGCACGCGCAGTTCTACATTTAGTCCGTTTCTACTGCAATATATTTTACCCTGTAATGAAAATGAGATTGAATATGTTTAATTTAATGGTACTTTGTAAAGAAACATGTTTATTTATATTGGATTTCTTTTTCAATTTTTTTTTTATTTGAGTTGGTATGGGTTTACAACTTAACAACATGTTTTTATATCAATTTTTACTTTATTCGTTATGAAGTTAAATGTCAATTCATCGGTTTTCTTTAACGCACACTGTTATTATTGAACACAAAAAAACACTATACTTTTAATTTTACCTGTGCAGTTAAATTCCAATGTGATAATTGGAGGGCTAAATGAATTTGAAAAGGGTCAGTAAGATTTTTCTTCAACTGGTCCTGCCGGCGACCTTGGTTTTCATATTTCCAACCCGGCTATATCAGACACCATATAACCATAAATAAAATGTGTTGGGTGCGTCATTAAATAAAACATTTTCTGCCTTCCTTCTATATATATTCAAACCTATCTTCAGCCACTTTATGATTTGGATATATTATTCTCTTTCCTTTGATTTACAGCAAATATACCAGGAACTTCTGGATCTAATTGCAAGAGCACGACTGGACACATGCAGGAGAGAAAGGTTCACGCGTCAGGATTTGTGTAGCAATGATAATTCTAGTGACAGTTGGATGGATTTTTCGTGATTTACAAATGATGGTCATTAATGCCACAATTTGAAACTGTTTAAGACGAAACGACGAAACCTTGTTACAACTTTTCCCAACCACGAAAATTGTAAAGTGATTCCGAGCAGTGTTTGAAATTTATCACACTCTACTTGCTAGCCCAGTGGTAAAGCACTCGCTCGATGTGCTGTCAGTCTAGGATCGATCTCCGTCGGTGGACCCATTGGACTATTTCTCGTTCCGGCCAGTCTGGGATAGTGCATATAAAATAACCCTTGATACTAATGGAAAAATGTAGCGGGTTTCCTCTCTAAGACTATGTGTCAGAATTACCTAATGATTGACAACTAATAGCCAATGATTAATAAATCAATGTGCTCTAGTGGTGTCGTTAAACAAAACAAACGTTTCCTTACTTGCTGTTCTGCCAACTGCAAGAAAAATGTTATGGTACCCTGCTTGGTTTGCCTACCATGTCCATACCATACAATCCATGTTGTATGCATGTTTACGTATCTTTAATTGCAAAACAGTTTGCGAAAGTTTTATGTCATTTTTAATAACCAAACACGCTTGCCTTGGTGCCCAATTTTTTTTTATTAAACCAAAGACCTTTTCCGTTTTTGTCATGGAAAAGTCAAGGAAATATTTTTTTTACAAGATATGTCTGGAAACCCCGTGTTTTATAATGTCAATCAACTTGATTTATGTTAACCAACATGTTTTTTATAATGTTGCAGGCCCATATTTAGGGGGGGTGAGGGGTTCGTCCGAACACTCCTGCAAAAGCTAATGTCCACTTTTTTATCTCTTTTTTAATATTCCACAAATAGTTGACTTAACTTTTGCAACTCTCCCATAAAACAATATTTGCTTGTCATAGTCATTTAGCAATCCCCTTATCAAAGTTGCAGTGTACATGATTCAGAATTTCTAACTATCTGGCAACAACAACAAAAACATGTAGCTATATTGATGACCTCGTAGCATTCAATAATCACATTACAATGACAGCAGTTCACTCACCATTGATTTATCAACATAAGTTAGAAATAAAAGGTTAACAACAGAAAGTAATCCTGTTAGTTCAGGTTAGGTCATAGGTTTTAACGTACACATTCAGAACAAGCTGTTGTAGCACACGCCTGTCATGGGTGCAGGTGTCGACATTTGCCGGCTCCTCCGTCAGGACAGGAAAATGTTTGGATTGGGTGGCAGAGGGTGTCGCCCGTGCTGGCGTGTGCAAGAGAGCACAAACAGCCCGACCAGGGTCGGTAGCGGGCGAGGATTGGTTTGGGTGCTCTTAAATTTGCAAATGTCCAGTAGGATTAAGGCCAATTAAAGACTGTTGCGTTCTTTCTTGAAAATAATTTCCAACTGTTTCAAAATATTTGATGGCCAACATGTACATGCCATTTTGATAATATGACACATCAGTTCCAAAAATGAAATGGGATGCAATATCTTTTGCTAAAAACGTTTGATGTGTGTTGACAGTGATTGGTGATGATAGTTTTTATGAACGTAATGCGCTTCGTGTTTCATAAATGTGTGCATTATTAAAGGAACTGATCATAGTTTTGAGGTACACGTACCTTTTCTGTTACTATGGTTATAATAAGCAATTTACGAAAATATTTAAACATACGTGTATCTCGGGTCAATACCCCAGCTCAATATCTTTTAACTCCTGTTGTGTGCTAGAATTTCATTGTCTTCAATTTGTTTTAAAAATAACATTAATGTCAAAAATACAATCTACAAAATAGTCGAAAATCGTTGTTTTAAAATATAATTTTTTAAGTTCCAGATGTCAGAAAAAACGCGTTTTACACTTTCAGAGATTTGAAATTTTCCGGGGAGGAATGCTCTGGAATTTACCCCCATACAAATTTCGGTGGTTTGCGACCTCAATCAACTTCATATCCAAAAGGCCCCAGCAAATACATGTACATAGTCGAAATGCTGGCTAAGGGCCTGTGTTGACCCATATATGTGCTATGCAATGTGAACCAATTTCTTCTGTAGTATTTTAACCACCATGTTATAATAATGTTGATCAATACACAGTATATAATCTTATTATTTAGTATGTTAACCCCATAATATCTGTATAACAAGCATTCTGATTGTACTGCTCAAGAAATACATGTCCCCTACCGGGCTAAACAAATGTACATATCTAACTAATAGAGGTTTCGTCACCTGTGTTTTTTAATATGGAGCATATCAACCGAGCGTGTGTTACCTGTGTTTATGACATGACTATTATAGATAAGCCATATCGGTCTAAACAAATGTATATATTATCTAACTAATAGAGGTTTCATCACCTGTGTGTTTAATATGGAGCATATCAACCGAGCGTGTGTTACCTGTGTTTATGACATGACTATTATAGATAAGTTATACCGGTCTAAACAAATGTATATAATATCTAACTAATAGAGGTTTCGTCACCTGTGTTTTTTAATATTTATTGTTATTATGTTACGGATTAATTATTTAAGAGTGTCATGTTGAGAAGTCCTTAGTTGACTATATTAGCTAACATTACCAAAGTACTTTGTCTTCCGTCGAGATAGCAAAAGGTATCATGGATGCGTAGCTTTCTGTCAAGTAGACCATGTTCTTCGTACTTTGTTAGGTTTTGTTTTGTTGGTTTCGTTTTCAGCCGAAAGGTTCCATGTTTTCTTGAGCTGTGAATATTGTTTCGTTAAGTGGTAGGTGTTTTCTGGATCTTAATTTATGGGATAAGGGTAGATTTAATTAAATTTAAGCTTGAGTGTTAGTAATTTAGGGGTGGGGTTTTATTTTAAGTACTAAAATCAATCTAATTCGTTATAATCGTATTTGTGTGTTATTTCATGGTAAGTGTAAATAAATGTTGATGTAGTTAATTGTGTGTGTGTTTTCATTTCATCTCTTGATGTAGACCAAAGTGAAACTAGCATTATAGTAAACAGATACCTTGAAAGCCAGATCAGACATATTGAATCTGGGGAACTAATTAACAGCCCGTTGCAGAATGTTGGGGCCCATTACATGTAGTACATTAACCACCATATTATAATGTAAACCAACGAATGTAATATAATATAAACCATTGTATGTTATATAATGTAAACCAATGTATGTTATATAATGTAAACCATTGTATGTTATATAATGTAAACCAATGTATGTTATATAATGTAAACCAATGTATGTTATATAATGTAAACCATCTTATTATATTGTATGTTAACCACCATACTATAATGTAAACCATTGTATGTTATATAATGTAAACCAACTCATTATGTTGTATGTTAACCACTATACTATAATGTAAACCGCTATATGTTATATAATGTGAACCAATGTATGTTATATAATGTAAACCATTGTATGTTATATCATGTAAACCAATGTATGTTATATAATGTAAACCAATGTATGTCAATAGGAAGATCAATAGGAACATTATTTTGAAACACGTTATAGAGTGATGCTTTTGTTATGCAAATAGCTTTATGTATTGACAGCAGAAAGAGCTTCCATTTAAAGCATACAGAGCTTTGTTTTAAATTGAAATAATTAAACTACGTGCCTTTTTTATGAAGGATTATATATTAAATTTGTTTGGGTTTGTTTTCATGAGTATGTAAATAAAAACATACTGAATAGGAATTAAATGTAATATTAGCAAACAAAAGAGGCTCTAAATAATTGAACAGGACAGTAGCATGTATACAACATGCAAATAGCAGAAGAAAGACTGCCTATGGATGAGATGACAGCACTGGAAAGTTATAACACATTATAATGAGACATGCATGCTAAAACCATTAACATAGGCATATTATACGGGTGGAATCTAGCTCAGAGGTTAGAACAGCCGCCAGAGATCATATGCTTTGATCGAAGTATCTGACCCCCTCCGTGGACCCATTCCAGATAGCACACCATGGTTGGCCCAATGTAAACCGTACCGTTGGGCCAGCATAGTCTGCCGATGTTGCCACGTGGTGATTTTGTCCGTTGGGCCAATGTTGGCTCATTGTTGGTAATTCCACGCTGCATCAACGGTGTACCAACGTTGTGCCAACATTTTCGTACCGCGTTACATAGTTGGCTCTACGTTATGACAACATTGGGCCAATGTAATTAAGAATAACAAAAGCACAGTTGTAACATTTATTATCGAACTACATATCCATCTTGTTCCTCATCTTTTTCGGATTCAGTCTACGTCACCATGGCTGCTGACATCGCTCGTTGCCTCTCCTCAAATTATGCAATGGTTGTGGTGGTGGCGGCTGCTGCTGCTATCGTGGCTTTGGTGGTGACTGCTGCTGACCTTTAGCATGTTTTTGTTGAACATGGCGTCTCTCCTCGAGAATGTGCAACCACATTCTAAACATGTGCTCTACATGGCGACTCTAAATAAAATGACGTTGTCTGGCCCATGTGCCGTTTAGGGGCTTACCAACTCGTACCACATTGTTTCAGATCGGCCTTAGCTTGCTCTATCACCTGTTGCATTGGGGAGACCATGACTAAACTGGGTGTCGAAGATTTGTTCTTTTCCTCTTTTTTCTGTTTTCCACGTGGGATCATAGAGTTCTAGACATCGGTCCACACTGTACATAATCTGACTTAGTAGTGAGACTGAAGTTTGCCTTGTGCTTGCAGCTTGTAGAAACGGGTCCACTTGTCCACGTTGGGAACGTACAACTTGTACTGGTCTGAAGGTTCTACCTCAAATGACGAGCATCATTACCCTTTTTCTTATATACTTTCTGACGCATAAAGTTATGATACAGGAGTGTTTGAATGTGTGTGATACGTATGATCAGTGTCCCTCCTTCCAAACACAAATCTCATTGTGCCATCGTGCAAGCTCCCAAGAAACATTGTGACCAAAATATTACCATCTACCAGTGTCACGACTCAAAACCATAGCGACCCGTCCAGGGATGCACTCAGAGACGCAGAACATAAATAAGAAAACAAAACCTGTTATTCAGTTTTATTTACAACATACAACATGAAAAAATAGCACACACGTGTTTGAAACATCTAATGTCTGAACACATTGTTTACATGGGGATATCTCGGAGAGAATCTGTAATGTTCCATCACTGGATCGTCCATCTTCTTTCATCGGTAGGCGCGTAGACGGCCTCAGATTACAGTTATCTTCCCATTTGGTTGTCCAAAATCCGGAAATTTGACTGTGATTATTTCATGGCAGACAGCTGTGAAGTGGCAACTGTTTGACTGAAGTGACAGGGGATAACATGTAGTTTGTAAACATGTGTAACTTGCTGACATTGAAGACTTGTTTGTGGTAATTCCGGCCCATGCAAAAGTAGTGCTTTTTGTGTAAAATGGGTGTACTCCGGCCTGGTTTAGAGGGTGTGTCTGTTTAAACCAATATGCTTGGAGAAAGAGCTGGACAACAGGGGTTGTCCTTTTCAGGGTATGTGCCCCCCATGCAGGCAAAGGTACATACAAAACTTCACGGGCCTGCTGATATTAATAAATATGTTATAGCCACTAAGGCTATATAGAAACATATAGCGAAATTAATTGTGGTCTGAGGCCTGATATCACAGCAGACGCACATGGCGGCATCGTGGTTTCCAGTGTAGTAGAAACCGGCCTTGGCGAGTTCATGTGGTTCTTGACGTAATCGCATGGGCCATCGAGAATACGTCAGCATCAGGGCATAGAAATGGCTCATTTCGGGATGATGACAGAACAAGTAACATCTCGAATACCAATCATCCTCATAGGCAGCATCTGTGGCGTACTCACGAGCTGCATCTGTCCATTCGTCTTCATCGTCAGCATCGTAGGAAACAGCATAGTCAGGATCACGACCAGCATCCGTCTGATTTGTGGGTTCATCCATGAGATCGCCATCTTCAATTCTATCCCCAATTTCACGTGTAGTATCTGTTTGATCCACATAATGAGTACTCTTCTTCTCATCTTGTTTGGTAGTCACTCTTTTACATTTGATCGTATGCCTTTCTCAACATTTGCAGACCAAGATGTCGTCCTGGTCGTTACTGCTGCTGCTACTAACACTGCTCAAATATCCCGATGTCATCTTCTCCGTTCCAGATAGAGTGCAACAAGACACAAAAATGTGAATATCATATGAAGTAAAATGGACGTAGATCTGATCTGTAGACTTTCGGCGAGCGAATAAAAAATTACAGAAAAATACCTTTTTTATACTGTTGGGTCTGGCCTTAGTGGATCAGTGCCGGGTTAGTAGGTCGGGGCCGGGTTAGTAGGTCGGGGCCGGGTCAGTAGGTCGGGGCCGGGTCAGTAGGTCGGGGCCGGGTTAGTAGGTCGGGGCCGGGTTACTACTAAGATGAAGGGCCGTGTCAGTAGGTCACGTGTCAAGGTCATGAGAAGGTGGCTGAAATGTAATAAGTGAAACTAATCCACTGTCCTGGACAGACAGCCCAGATAGCTGAGGTGTGTGCCCAGGTCAGCGTGCTTAAACCTTAATTGGATATAAGCACGAAAATCAGTTGAAATGAACATGTGACCAGTTTAGTATATTGAATGAGGAGGAGGAAAACTACCGGCCTCGGTGGCGCAGTGGTTAGGCCATCGGACTACAGGCTGGTAGGTACAGGGTTCGCAGCCGGGTACCGGCTCCAACCCAGAGTGAGTTCTTAAGGACTCAGTGGGTAGGTGTAAGGCTACTACACCCTCTTCTCTCTCACTAACCACTAAACAACTAACCCACTGTCCTGGACAGACAGCCCAGATAGCTGAGGTGTGTGCCCAGGACAGCGTGTTTGAACCTTAGTTGGATATAAGCACGAAAATCATTTGAAATGAAAAGAAATGGAGGAAGACTATTAACCCACATTAATTAAGGTGCAGGATTTATCTCAGTCAGTTGACTGCTTGCTTAAGATGCTTGCGTCACAAGAATCGAACCACCTCAGTGGATCCATTCAGCTGATTGTTTTTGTGTTTTTTTTCTCTCTCTCGTCCCAGGCAGTGCACAACAACTGGTCAAAGGCCGTGGTATGTGTTTTCCTGTCTGTGGGACAGTGCATATAAAAGATGCCCATGCTGCATTAGGAAAGATGTAGCGGGTTTCCTCTGATGACTACGAGTCGGAGTTACCATATGGATGACATCCAGTGATCGCTGGTTAATTACTCAGTGTGCTCTAGTGGTGTCGTTAACCAAAACAAACTTTTAATTAATTGTCGGCTATTGGATGTCAAGCATTTGGTCATTCTGACTCGTTAAAGTTTGTTTTGTTTAACGACACCACTAGAGCACATTGATTAATTAATCACAGGCACGGCAGTTTGGGGGGACAAGGCTGTAGCGCCACCCCACGCCCCCCCTACCACCCCCCCCCCACCCCCCACACACACCCCACCCCAATAATTCTGTATCAAAAATATTATTGGTAGTAAATCTTAAGTCACAGATTATTTTTACTTGTAGAATGCAGGAAATTGCATTTCAGGACATCTACTTTTCAAAAATGTTTAGGGGGGTATAAAACTGTTTTGTCTGAATTCAACTCGTCAAGGGTCATTTCAGACAAAGCAGTTGTATCTCTCGGGTTGAGATTGGAACATCCACTCAAGATAAATTCTGTTTAATCTAGTACCGCTCAGAACCTGACTAAATCAGGCCAGTGGGCAACAAATATGTATTTAAAAAAAAAAAAAGTAAACCTTTGAAAAAACATTTATTGGTAACAATCTGTTCGTCAAACCAATTAACCCTTCATCGAGCTAGTTAACTATTCATCGAGTTAGTTAACCCTTCGTCGAGCCAGTTAACCCTTCTTCGAGCCCGTTTAACCCTTTGCAAGTGCCTGGAGGTGAGCGACTTCGGCGTTCATGGCGCACTTCAGGGCATCAGCTTGCTTGTGCTTCGTACAGGATTGACACGAGTGGGAAATCTGGTTCTCACAAACGGTCACCTTGCATCGCTCTATGCCTACAGGTGGAAAGAGAAATCACAAAATGAAGTCACCCACACATTATAACATTTTAAGCAGTGGGTATTTGGTGACTAACTTATGGTTGACTTGCTAAAAGATTATCGGGGAGGAGGTGAGAGAGAGAGAGAGAGAGAGAGAGAGAGAGAGAGAGTGAGAAGGAGATAGAGAGTGAGAAGGAGATAGAGAGGGAGAGAGATAGAAGGGAAGAAAGACAGACAGAGAGAGATGAGGGGTAGACAGAAAGGGAGAGATTGATTGAGAAAGAGAGGGGGGAGAAAGACATAACACACACAAACAGAGAGAGAGAGAGAGAGAGACAGAGAGATATTGTCGTTAAAGCAACCCTTTACTTACCGCTAAGGAAAGCTCTCTTTCCGATGTGCAGACGGCATTTGTGGATGTTGTAGTGCAGTTTGATTTTGGAATTTGGGATTGCTAACTGAAACAGTGTTAAAAGTTTCCATTATTACACCTGTGCCAAGCCGAATTAGAGCGGGGTGGATGGCTCCACAAAAAACCACCAAAACAAACGTGAAACAGTCCATTTATTCTATAGGCCTAAAAGAGCTATTTTTACTAGAAGACCGTAGTGATTATATATAGAGGATAATAAACGAGTTACTAGTTATTATCAAATTTATGTCCCGAGTGAAATAATTATCAGTTGTCACGAGCTTTAGCGAGTGACAATTGAAAATTATTTCACGAGGGACATAATTTGATAATAACTGGAACCGAGTTTGTTATTCTATTTATTACCTCAGCTATTTTTTTTCTTCTAAAAACCTTTATTTTCCACGCACAGGCACGAAGGCCAACCTGTATAGAAATGATGTAAACCACTAAATACGCACTGTTCTGAAAATTACTATAACGTTGTAATTTAATCACGTTCATAGATAATTAAAAAAGCACACAAGTTCTCTTTATTCTGCTTCAAAATCTATAATGAATTGCATTAAAATTACATTTTGTTATTAATTTAACACCAATAACAGAGACCCATTAAACGCAAACTCTTTAAACTACATGACGTCATTTTGGGTTTGTCAAATCGTAATGACGTCATATTTAGTACCGACAAAGTCATTGGTTTGTAAGCGTCAAATTGTCCAATAGTATTGTTCGTTAAACCAATGCAGAATATTTCTCACTGAGAAAATATGGAAAATATTTTTCCCTGTTATGAGTGACCGCTGGGGTAATAAATTACATTATTTGTATTCCTAATATATGATATTGACGATACCGATACACGAGGGTAAAAATCTCTTTATCATATTATCTCAAGCTTAATACAACGTGTTTTTGTAAACTGTACATGCAAGTTTAATTCTAGTCCGCCATTACTAAATATTCAAATGACGTACGAATACGTGGCGCGGTGTTTGTTCGAATAGAAATGTCGTCAAATTCCAATGGCGTCATTTTTGGATGTCCTTACATCAAAATAAACTAGTGCATAATGGTTTTGTTTGTTTTGTTGTTTTGTTTTGTTGTTGTTTTTTGTTTTCTGAACGCTGGACAGCTTTCAGTGTAAAATTGCTATTGAAATGTTTTTATTTTATGTCTATGGAGTGTCACCCTAGTACGTTTGCTTAAATGTTTATAAACCTAGTGACGTGACCTCGATTAATTTGCATCTAATTTGCAAAGTTATATATATATATATATATATCGAGTAATTAGGAGATCTGCTGTAAAATAGCCAATGTGTTTTAAATACATGTCATACCTTCCTTAAACATCAGCTGTACATGCGTTGTTTTGGGGGTTTTCAATTAGTTTGTATTTAATTACGTGTTGTGTGTATATTGTTTTGTTATTTTTCCTTGCATTTTGTAATATGTTTTGTAAACTGTACCTTTGCCAATGACAAAGTAAATAAATAAATAAATTTAAACAAATTGTTTGCTTTTTTTATAACAACCAAACAAACAAATATTTAAAAAATAATAGTAAATATTATTCTGTACACTTGGGGGCAGCATGTAGCCCGGTGGTAAAGCGCTTGCTTGATGCCCGGTCGGTTTTGGATCGATCCCCGTCAGTGGGACCATTGGGCTAGTTCCAGCCAGTGCACCAGGACTTGTATATCAAAGGCCGTTGTATGTCATATCCTGTCTTTGGGATGGTGCATATAAAAGATCCCTTGCTACCAATGGAAAAATATAGCGGGTTTCCACTCTAAGACTTGTCGAATATACCAATAGCCGATGATTAAAAAATCAGTGTGCTCTAATGGTGTCGTTAAACAAAAGAAACTGTTTACTTGTAGCAGCTTCATATCAGTCCGATTTAGGAAATAGTGCCTCATAAAAAGTATACCAAATTCTGATATACCTTTTGAAATCGTTCTTTGGTGATTACACGTAGCATGACCCCTATAGTATTTAAATAACCCATTGGTCTGATGTCACTTGTTATATGTAGTACTAACTGATAACGACTGTACAAGTGGTATGGTGACACTTGTATATCAGCAACACGAGGCGGTGCTCTGATATGAGGGTGGCTAATTGAAAACGTTCGTGGTCGACCTATGTTGACCTTTTACATGGTACTTGTCAGATGAGAGCACTCCCTGAACTTAGTAGTTACATGACCTTCTCGATAGTGTTGTATTTTTCACAGAATATATTCTGACATGGAAATTGTATTGAACTGCATGAAGTAATTAATGGTGGTGTGTAACCTGTAGTGAGGAGCTGGAGGGTGTATGCTAATTAAAGTTATTAAGTTTTGCGAACATACTTTGTATATGGTACCGGCATCGGTGGTGTCGTGGTTAAGCCATCGGACATAAGGCTGGTAGGTAGAGGGTTCGCACCACAATACCGACTCCCACTCAGAGCGAGTTTTCACGGTTCAGTGGGTAGGTCTAAGACCACTACACCCTCCCTCCCTCCCTCCCTCCTCTCTCTCTCTCTCTCTCTCTCTCTCTCTCTCTCTCTCTCTCTCTCTCTCTCTCTCTCTCTCTCTCTCTCTCTCTCTATCTCTCTCTCTCTCTCTCTCTCTCTCTCTCTCTCTCTCACTTACTAACCACTAACAATTAACCCACTGTCCTGGACAGACAGCCCAGATAGCTTGAACCTCAATTGGATACAAGCACGAAAATAAGTTGAATGAATATGATGTCTTGTGCCATTAGCATGCTGATTACCATTACTATTTATTATATTGGCCCTCGAACTGCATGGAGTAATATATGATGGTGTGTAACCTTTAAATGATGAGGAAACTACTCACGTCTCCACTCTTGCCAGAGAACAGAGCGCCGATATCACCGATGAGACCCTGAAGCAAGGGGCCAACAGCCGCTCCGATAATTGGGGCCAGCAGTGGGAGTATGCACTGGGAAAGGCCGAACAGACTCAACACTAGTACCAGGTTAACTGAATCGAAACAAATGCAGAACAAACACAATTAAAGGTGCACATTCCTCCTTAGAGATTGTATAACGTAAAAGGAAGGAAATGTTTTTTAACGACGCCTAGACAACCCTCAAACGGGTTTTTGATTTTCTGATTTTTTTTCTCTTGTTTTGTCCTATAGTTCATTCTCCGTGAATACTGCTGTGCTGTAAAAACATTTTTAAGACAGATAAAATTTCACTTATATTTTTGACGTCTCGTTTGGTTTTTTCACTTACAATTTTGAATATCTTGCTGTTTTATTAATATTCGACCTATATGAGCCAACAATTTTCACTGAATGTGGCAAATATGCAAATAGTAATGAGTGAGAAATATAAAACAATTATATTCCCAGCGCCAGATATTATGTTAGCAGCCTTCGTTGGAGTTATCTCCCTTGATGCATTGGGTGAAAGTAATCGCCCTTGTTTTTCACTCTTCCTTCTCCTTTTGTATTTCTCAAGTAAAGTTGTGTTTTACTTTCTAAGTTTGTGTTTCTGATCAGTAACTATTAGGGTGACAACTTTTCTCTTAACTGGCGCAGTAGCCAATCTAATTAAAATTAGCTCCACTATTACATGTGGATCTAAAGACAGCCAGTTGGAGCTCATGTCCACCAATCAAAACCTTACTTGCAGAATCCTGCCAGTGATTTAAAAATAATTTGAAAACATTCCGAATTATCCTGAGGGTATACGACATGTTTCGTGTGAATTACGAATGCCTTAAAACATGTTTTATTTTATAAAATAAATAATTTGTAATGTAAAACTGAAGACTGATTTAGTTAGGTTTTTTTATCAATAAATAAATAATTTTTAATGTAAAATTGAAGACTGATAACCCAACCCGTACGTATTGGTATGGTTCGCTGTACTGCGGCCACTAAAATAGACTCGCCCGATATTTTTAGAATTTGTATGCTCCCAAATAACGTTATAAAAGGCGAAGTGTGATTGGTCCATATTTAAATTATTATTTACAGACGAAATGTTACCTGGACATTGGGGACTACGCAATGTTGTTAGTTTTAAATCACTGGCAGGATTCTGCAAGTAAGGTTTTGATTGGTGGACATAAGCTCCAACTGGCTGTCTTTAGATCCACATGTAATAGTGGAGCTAATTTTAATTAGATTGCGCAGTAGCCTACGTTTTAATCAATCCCATATTCACTAGGGTTAACGTTTTCTACTAAGGCAATTGCCTTTTCTGCTTATAATTACCCAATTTTGGTCAATTTATCACAATCTGTTTTTGTTTTTTAAAGGACCATGTACCTTTAAATATTTATAATATACTAGAGATTACACCTTTAAAAACAACTTACAGATTCTCATGTTGATGTGCTTGGCTGTCAAGACGAAGACTACCAATGTCTAGTATAACAAACGGTATCAGGTTTTATATGGCGTCCTTATCTGGACAAGCCCCAATGGGAACCGGTGCACGTGTTAACGTCACGACAAGATAGTACACGCAGAACTACGTATATAGCGTCATGTTTTTGTTTTTTTATCAATCCTACAAGACAGGACACCGTGGGGGACGAGGTGCTGGGGGGGGGGGGGGGGGGGGGGGGGGGGGGGGGGGGACCTATATGCTACAAAGTTCAAGGGCCCTTTTCTTCCATGTTGTTTTTTTCTTTTTGTCTTTTCTTTTGTTTTTAATATTCTGCAAAGTTCAAGGCCCAAGGACTACTTTCTTCTTCTTCTTCTTTCTTTTCTTTTTTCTTTCTTTTTTTTTTCTTTAAAAAAATAAAACAAATTGTGCTACAAGTAAACTAATAAATACTCATTTTGGCATTCAGGCCAGTAGCGTTTGAACAGTTTGATGAGAGGAAAGCCGCAACATTCAAATGAGAGAGAGAGACAGAGACAGAGAGACAGACAGAGAGAGAAGACAGACAGACAGACAGATAGAGAGACAGACAGACAGAGATACAGAGAGAGAGAGAGAGAGAGAGAGAGAGAGAGAGAGAGAGAGAGAGAGAGAGAGAGAGGAGAGAGAGGAGCGAGAGAGACAGGAGAGAAAGAGAAAGAGAAGTGTGAGAGAGGAGAGACAGACAAAGAGAGAGACGAGCGAAGGACAGGGGAAGAGAGAGATGTGTGAGAGTGACAGAGTACAGACAAACAGATGAGACAGAATGACAGGACAGACCAGAATGACATACAGAGAAAAAAAGGAGTGAGAGGAGTGTGTTTGAGAGAGAGAGAGAGAGAGAGAGAGAGAGAGAGTGTGGAGAGTGAGAGAGGGAGGAGAGAGAGAGAGAGAGAGAGGTGGGGGGGAGAGGAGAGAGGGGGGGGGGGGGCGGGAGAGAGAAAAAGAAGAAATAGTAGCCAAATTGGGTTGTTATTAGTGTTGGGAATTTTAGACAGACAGACAGAATGACCGACAGATATTTAAAAAGGAGTCAGAGAGACAGACAGAGACAGACAGACAAAGAGGGAGGGATGGAAAGGGGGGGGGGGGCAGAGAGAGAGAGAGCGAGAGTAAGAGATAGACAGAGGGTGGGAGAGAAAAAAAGAGAGAGAAAGAGGGGGTGCGAAATAGTAGCCTATTTCGGGTTGTTATTAGTGTTGAGAATTTTATCAGCTATAATCAGGTTGATCAAATTTCAGTTATATGACAGGTTAGCCGTATATTAACTTAAATATTTGTTTTTACTTGTCTGTCTGTCAGTTTGTTTGTTTGTTTGTTTTTTGTTTGTGTGTTTGTTCAAGTGAAATGCAGGATTATATATATTCCTAACTGGGGCCTAATTGACTAACTTCTCTCAACTTTGCGATCTTCTAGGACGATTAATTAAAGGGACATTCCTGAGTTTGCTGCAATTTCTAAGATGTTATCAAATAACAGAGACTTTTTAACGATTTTAATTACATATCAAATATATTTTCCTGCCTAAAATATCAGTGACTGTATATTAAACGTGTTTCTGATCGTTCTAATATCTGTACTAGTTTAAATTTCATTTTATTTCCTAAAAAAATAAAAAAAATCGTAGGCTACGTACAAAATTATTTGAAGACAAAATCCAGTTTGGGCTTCTCACAAATATTAAGACGACCAGAAACACATTGAATATACAGACACTGATATTCTAAACAAGAAAATATGTTTAATATGTAAGTTTAATCGTACAAATATTTTATTAGTCGGAGACATCTTACAATGCAGCAAACTCAGGAGTGTCCCTTTAAGATTAATTTTTTACCCACCCAGATAGATCCCCCAAAATTGCTTCTTTTTTTTTTCTTTACTTAAGCTAGTGACACATATATCCGTTAACAGCCCGTTTATAGGATCCGTTTGAAATCCGTAAACTATGGATCCGATAATTGTTGATTTCGAACCAATACTTTTTAAAGAAGACCGCCACATATCAGGACTGTAGCCAGAATTTTTAGAGGGGGGGGGGGGGGGGGGGGTCGTTTAGGGTTATGGTAAGACACGAAGTGCCTCACACGAATTACTCAGTGGGGTCCGGGTGCATATTGCAAAAACAAAAAAAGCCACCGGTAGGCTCGTTTAATTGTGAAGATGCACAATTAAGCTAGCGACATGCACATCTGTCCGTAAACTGATCCGTTTAACGCATGCATTAAACGCCGGATCCGACAAACCATGACACATATATCTGAAAAAATGTCCGTCAACCCACGGATTACGGAGGACAGCTCTCAAGATTCCCACACATCTTAACATCAGTGCACCACGCCTGGTATATCAAAGGCCGTGGTATGTGCTATCCTGTCTGAGATGGTGCATATAAAAGACCCCTTGCTACAAATGGGGAAACAATTAGCGGGTTTCCTAAGACTATTTGTCAAAATTATCAAATGTTTGACATAAAATAGCCGATGATTAAATAAATCAATGTGCTCTAGTGGTGTCGTTAAACAAACCAAACTTTAAATTTCTTCTTTGGTACAACGCAACCTTCAAGGGAAAAGTGATTTGGTGCAGGGAACCTCCATCACGTGGAAGGATTTACAACAGAACAGATCGTAAACAATTTCACAATCACAGCTGCTCTCACAAAGATCAAATTATTCTGTCTCGTTTGTTTATAGAGTTTATCAACGGAACAGGTCGTTGGCCATGGGTTTGTTCAGTCTGATGAGTAACAAGAAAAAGACGGTACTTCACTTTATAATTATTGTTATTAAAAATAGTGAGGCCACATGTGCGTTTATCATTTGTGCTAATTTTCCTCCTATTTTCAGAGGACACTAATCAATGTAGCTTGAGTTACCTATAGTGCTCCCCTTATTGATGTGTTGTAGTGGAGAGCTAGATATGGCTATGTGTAATACTTCGGCAATCCCTACAATGCCATGGAGAATTAAAAACTTTTTTGCCTTGGATTATTATATTCAGGGCTTTTTCAATGGCATTTTTTTTGCCATGGACATTTTATTAATTGCAGAGGTTGCTTTGACAATCATTGGCGACCAGATGGTAGCCAGCTACTGTGTTTAAAATACAATGTTTTCCTAAATCTGCATTATCTGATGCCACACGAAGAAACCTTACGCTCCTATGCGAAACAGACCTGCACTGTACTTTCTTGTGGTGATGTAGGGCAACGTGTGTTTTCACATGACAAGTTGTTAATGGTTAACAACATGTAACAGGGCTTGACCTTAGTGGTAGCCCAGGGTGTTTTGGCTAACCATTTCTTGCTCCGGCTACCAGATGTCTAAACTCGGTAGTCTGCCGGACTACTAGATTTGTTTTCCACATCCAGTTACTCCGCAATCAATAAGATGCTTTAACACCAAAAAACCCCACCTAAAACAACATGTTTAAATGAAAGTAAATGATTTGTTTTCCACATCCAGTTACTCCGCAATCAATAAGATGCTTTAACACTAAAACCCCCACCTAAAACAACATGTTTAAATGAAAGTAAATGATTTGTTTTCCACATCCAGTTACTCCGCAATCAATAAAATGCTTTTACCTAAAACAACATGTTTAAATGAAAGTAAATGATTTTTCTTCTGTTTTTTTTAATTTTTAAAATTATTGGGCTACCAGATTTAACAACCTGGTAGCCCAATGTGGGCTACCACTGAAAACAAATATAGTCATGGTCTGTACAGTAAGTTTAACTTTAATGTCATGTCTGGACTCAAAAATTATCACACTAAAGCTCTATGGCATTAGATTTTGGAAAAAATGTATTTTAAACTATTCCGGGTCGTTTCATCCTAAAACTATTTCAAACACTGCGTTGTTTCGCTCTTAGTCCTATTCACCCAGGGTTGGTTCGCCCTAAATCTCATTTGTACTGAGTCGTTTGGACCCCAAAATAAAAAATATAATTGATTTATACAAATTATAGTTTTTTTGCTTTTTATTCTTTATTCATTACCAAATATTAGGTAATTTTCTGTGTTTGGATATTAATGCCTTATCAGCTGTTTACATTCTGTCAGGTGAAACTGGGCAAAATCAACATACCATACTCAGCATTTGAACAGTAGCCGGTTAAAGCTGCTCGAAATCTGATCACCATACGTAATGTATTTAATTCAGTAGTACTACTAAATTGTAACTAATTATGCAGTGTGACTGTTCACAAATTAAATTATTAATGTTGTCAGCTAGTATACTGTCTGTATATTATCTAATAGGAGTGCAATGATACAGTCAAAACCGTAGTGCGATATCGGATACATATGACTTGAGTAAATGATATTGGAAATAAACAAAATTATAACATTATTTGTATCTGTAAATATAAACATGCAATATAGATTGCAATGTGTGAAATCTAAAAATCAATAGATATAGGACAAATCAATAGATATAGGACAAATCAATGAATAAATGTATTTTATTAACAAAATAAAAATTAGGGCAAAGCAAAAGATGGTGCGAAACGACTCAGTTATAGGTACGAATCGACCCTAGGCAAAACAACTTGAGTGAAACATGGGGCGAAACAAACTGTTACTATTTTAGACATAATAGCTGGCTACCATTTGTTCTTCAGCGATTGCCGAAGTATTACACACAGTCCCCTCTAGCCCTCTCCTACAAGATATCAATAAGGGAAAGGCTATACAGGTTATTTAAGCTATGATCAAGTTGTGAACATTGTTCACACTAGGGGTGTAACAAATACACATGGTGGCGTACATATTACGAATATGGGGTGACAAATACAAATATATGTATTCATGTCCATGAATACAATTTTAGTGAAACGTTTTTCGTTTTTTTCCACCGTCTTTGTAGGCCTACTTTGGAAAACTGAAATATTTTCATATCACTGATAATCCTGTTTTATATTTCGCGGGAGAATCAGCAATGCCCACTAGTTTAGCCATTTTGTGTTTATTACTCTATGCCACTGGAAGTTCTAGAACACAATAACGTTACTGTCCATGTGAATGTTAACACAGGGCTTGTAGAATTTTTATAAAATCCACTAGCTATGGGATCAGTGATTTTAGAAATTTGCTAGCCACGATTAAAAATTCACTAGCCTTACTTTACTTGAAGTTAATACAATTTTTCCAAATACTAGTAATAATCAAATATGTTACCTAAAGAGGGAGATAGAGATTAAAACACTAACATTGGGGGGTTGGGGTGTGGACAGGATATTCAGTTACAAAATAAGACTTAAATCCAACATTTGACACCAAAAAAATCACTAGCCGTCGGGCATGGCAATAGTAGTTATTTACTAGCCTGACACTAAATATCACTAGCCACGGGAGTGGAGCTACCATAGTCTAGAAGCCCTGGTTAACAGAAATAGTCGAAGTACTGTATGCTGTGTGTTTCTTAACGCAAGCATTTGCTAATTTTTGTTGTTTGTTTGTTGTTTTATCTGTTGCTTGCCACGAACATTAGAAAACTATCAGGTTATTCGCAGCAAATAAAAATAGCTGTTATAATCCCCAATTTTAGTTTTTCACGCAAAACATTTTAAAAGGTTTAGACCACTCAAACTGCAATAAAATAAAATAAAATAATAAAAGTTAAAATGCGTATATGTTCATTAAAGGAGACCGGACACCAAACCATATGTACGGCGTAATGAATTGTTTGCCGTCATAAACCACAACACGCAACTACCGCGCTCACCATATTGACCAAGTTAAGCGTGCCAGTCTTGGATGGGGGGGGGGTTTCCGCCGATCTCCGATGCTTGCCGGAAACTGTTGACAATTGATGAGCTAGACCCGTGACGTCATCGATGAGAGGAAAACTGAAGAAACTACCAAGCAGCATGAACGAACTTAGCGATTCGAGTGACGAAGAATTGTGTCCAGCTTGTGCTAATGGCATCAAACCGTATCAGTTTGAACCACTTATCAGAGACTTTGTCCCTAATCCTGGAAATGTTGTCTTAGACGAAAATTCGGATGAATCAACTGCTGACGAAGACGAGGAAGCCACACGGTCATAGACTAGCATACAAGCATTTTTAAAACATAATTTTTTTTATGACATTTTTAATGTAAACTGAAGCAAATGGACCTAATTAGACGAAAAGCACACAAAATTTAATAATATTTCATCATAAATCTTGTTCAGCATAGATTGAATCATAGATGTAAATATGACACGTCAGTGGATATTCCATAGGCCGATTTCACAAATTTGCAAAAAGCGTCCCCTCCTCACCAAAGCAAGATATAATAATTTAACAAAAAACTTTGTTCTCTTAACTAGTTACCCTCCAAGTTTTAATGTGTTTGGTTAAACCGTGTATTTTTAATTATTAAGAAAATGTGTTACCAGTCTGCCGAAACTGTCCACAGCCGGGTACAGAAACACAGAAATGTTGGAAAATATTATACTGTTGCCACATACTGACAATCGCTTTACAACTAATATGTCTTATCGACAATATTATTATGTAGTCTTTGCATTTATTAATGTAAAATACAACAGACGCGTAGGAACTGTGGAGGGGCGGGCCTAGGGGCTTGTTCTCCAACACACACTCTAGGATGAAAATGTATGTTTTAAGTTTTCACTACTTTGTATAAATAAAGATGATATACAGATAAAAATCTAGTTTGTATCCCTCACTAGAGACTGTATTCCCCCCCCCCCCCCCCCCCCCCCCCCCCACACACACACACACACACACTTCCAATATCGTTCCTACATGCCTATGCAAATGTAGATAATATGTAGAGGGTGAGATTAGGAACCAGTTCCTTTTATCTTTAGGATTTTGAGTTTGCTCCACATACTGTTATATATTGGAATAAAATAAAAATAATTACAATATATCCAGTGTTATTTTCTTTAATCATTCATGGAGAAAGAAGTAAGTCCTGATCAAAATATATTACAGGTAAAATATATTACAGGTAAAATAAAATAATATATGATGCTTATTCCATGTGGTAACTATTGTTAATTTTGCTTTAAATTGCTAGATGCCAAAAGTTATTAATTATATTATTTTATGGTAATAGTCGAAAATTAGACGACCAATTGTTTGAACCTCTGCCAAAGGTACCAGGTTTTCTATCAGAAAATAATTTGAGAGTACGTAATAAAACAGGCCCGTAAGAACTGGGGGGGGGGGGGGGGGGGGGGGCTTTTCTTTTCTTTATGACATTAATTTTTACCATTGTTACCAAAATCTGATGTAGAGTTTATACCCGGTCCGTCAGTGACACACCCCACCCCACCCCTCCAAGTCGTTGCTACGGGCCTGTAAAAACTAAATATATTCAAAGGAGTATATTCGGTGGTTATAGGTTTGAAATGTTTTATTTATTGAACATTTTATTTCATGCACTTATATAAAAAAATTTAAACAGCAATTATGTTACTATAATCTATCGAAAAAATAAAACATATATATACACAAAACATATTAACTTCTGAGATTTTTTAGTACATACGTGTAAGTTTACCCTCCGCACCCTCTGGCAGAAACCCAGGGTATTAAAATAATTATTTGGTGTAGAGTATTTTTAATATGATATACAGAAAGCATTGAAAAGTACAATTTTATTATGCTTTAATAATCGACTTTAGCTTTAAAACTAATTAACCATCATTCCTTCTGGCCACAGTACATATGTTGTTCCTGGTTAAAGTGTTAGCATTTTAATTTTAATGACAACATACTGAACTGACTATAAACATTGTTAACTAACGTAATAATTCACGTTTTGAAGGTATTTTGTTATACGGTTAACAAACCAACTAGATAAAGAGACGTTGGTATGGAGTCGTTATGGGCTGTCGGTGAAAATTAATTTGGTAATTATAGGTAAATAAATGTGAAGTTTAAATATTCGTATGTGAACAAATTGCAATACCTTTATTTAATGTATATCTTAAGTACATACTTGTTTTAATTTTCACATTGTAAATGTACCATAACCTGCTGTATTTAGTTGGTGTAAAGCCCGTTCGATGACAATAATGCGTCCATGTTTTAAAACAACTTTCGTTTTTTTGGAAATCGAAACCATGATGTTGGCTGTTTCTTGGGATGCATTGCTGTTACTGTTGCAGTTAAACATATAATTACGTCGACAATATATAATAACACTAATTTTCTTGTAAATTAAATTTCCGATAAACCTGGAGACAAAAAAGAAGAAGAAAAGACGACTAAAAGGCACAACTAAAGAATCAACACGTGTACTGGTATTGCTTGGTAACTCACCGATGACGTATTGACTCGCTTTCATTCAGATCTATGCATAAGCCCACCCACTTCTGTTTTTACCCCAAACCTAAGACGCGCAGCTGACCGGTGCCTCGCAGCGAGCCGGGCGTTAGAGTAATGCGGTCTTTGACGCTAACTTAATCCATTACACACTACATGTCTTTTGGTGTCCGGTCTCCTTTAATGGAATCAAAAAAATATATATACCATTGCCTTTTGACCAGTGTTTCTGCCAGAGCAGGGCACAATATTTGACGCGAACCGCCGTTCTGTTCGCGTGTCAGTTACACAAAATTAAATTTATGCGAACTGCAAACTGGTTGACTTGTAAATGTTCAGAAATTAAAACGTGCAAAGTTCACGATTACAGGACGTTTATTCACGCACACATACTACTAGTATTTCGACAAATGTTTTAGGCTGAATTTTAGATACTTGATGCGCAGCAAACAACGTTATATTGCAACAGTTGTAACTTGCGAGCAGTCTAAACTTTTAAAAAGTTTTAAAGAAATGTGCTCGGACAACTGGGGACAGCTAAATTATCTGCTGCTATTTTGTCTCTAAAGGAATATATGTAGACATAATATTGGATTGGCTATAATTTTGCATATGTTAAAAACAGTTTTAACGTAAACAGGAATCCAAACGTGTCACAAAAATTGAAAAATACTGACATCGCATAATGAGCTTTAAAAAAACAAACATTTGGAACGTCACTGTAGTATATAAGTATCATCGATAAAGTGAAAATAGCATAGCCACCACAAAACGCAAAAAGGAATCCCTCCAAATGATTATGTATCTTATTTCAAAGGCGTAGCGCCCATTACGCACAGTACGCATGTGTGTAATGCAAAAACAAAATCCGGAAATAGGTCGAGGCTGTCTGTAATTGTTCTATAAAATATCCTCTTAAACTTTTTTTTAAATGCTTCCAAAAAGGCTTAGAATGCATCTACAGGCATCCTGAGTTTCAACATTTTCACAGGGGGAGTCCCCCTGAATCCCCCAGCTTGGGCATGCCTTTGGCGTGCGTAATGCTAAGACAATTTCTGGCTACGCCCCTGTATTTTGTTTCAGTACTGGTGCTGATATTCAGTTGTTTTATAATATTGTTAACTTTAGCAAGCATTAAAGGAGGGGACAATTACGGCATTTGACCTGGTATGCATAGTCAACGATATATAATGCACATTATTGCTTAATATCAACAAGTATAATCGTATAGTTAATTAATAAAACAGTTAAATGTGACGGCTATTATATATAACGGGCGCAGCCATTTTGTACCATCCCAGTGAATACGCCCTCTGGTGAGCTGGTGGTTACGTAATACCTAACGTGTCACATCAGGAATTAGTCTTCGAACTAAAGAAACAAAACATACCTGATTTTTGCAGATGCATCGCAATATTCTTTAATTATATCTATCCTAGTAAGCCAGCAGCAATTATATATTATTTTTCAATACAAAATAAACTACCATTGTCAAAGTGTTGAAATAACTGTATTATGTTTCGTATATTAATTAACCCACGTACTGAAACAATAATCGGAGTGTTTTCTTGGTTAATTGGTCTTCGTGGCCTTTCTGTGGTTCCTGATTGGCAGGTGTATATTCAGACGGTCCCCAGACACTGTGTCTAGACACACTAAAAAGACGTGCCTCTTTTATGAAGATCACAGGGTATTCTGTGATAACAGCACGGATACACCTGAAATCGTAATGGACATTACCAACCGCCCTGCTTTATTACTGTAAGTAATTCTGTAAAACCCTTGATTAAGTAGACTTTCCCATCTAAAATCACAAAACTGACCAATTACATCGTCCCAAAGAAAAGAAAAGAATCACTTGGGTAGCATGAGTGGTAGTTTTTGCTCGAACGTGCCCTACCAATAGGCCTAATAGTATGCATTTTTTCTTTGGATTTTCCATTTCGTTCTATTAATTTAAATATATTTAATTAAATAGTTTATTATACTATTGTCATTTATGTTGTTTTACAAGTCAGGTTGATGAAAGAGAAGTGCCTTGTCGTAAGTTAGGCGTTTGTTTACACTGCATATAGAGAAGATGGACGGAGCTGACGTCACTTCGCCCCAAGCTATACCACCGGACGTCACAAAAATGAAACAAAATGGCTGCCCCCAGTTAGCAGGAATAATCATGGTTTTTTTATTAACTCATTTGTTAAAGTGTCAGTATGTGTTGGTGGTCCGGGTATGCAGCTTTCCAACACATAAGGCTCTTGTTTGAGCTCCCTTTAAAGACATTTTTTTTTTTGTAAAATGTTTTCTTTTGTATTTCTTTTAACTTTGAGCTAAAAACTGTATTCAAAATATAATTTCAACGTAATTTTGAGGTAAGCGATCAGATAACCCACGGGTTACGCAAATATAATTCATGTAACCGAACAATTTGTTACCTAGGTAAAAACCACATGAACCGACTTCCGGTTACCTCAGATTTCGAAATATTGTCCCCTGCAGAGGGTAAAACGAGTATGGCGCCACACTCAAAACCCAAAACGTTTTGCAGATTTAGTTTTTTAAGTTAATCTTTTGACAAAATTAATTACTTGTTATCATTCTGTGTGTTTTTTTTTTTTTAAATCTAACCCTAAAATTAACCCATTTTCTTTCTGGGGGAGTCCCCCATACCCCCTGTGGTTGCATTCAATTCCATAGTTCCATACCCCAAACATTTATTTCTGGCAGACACACTGATATAGAACCCCTTGCCTTTGTAAGAATCACATACATGTACATGTATACATGTATGTACTTATTTTTAAAATAATCATATTTGCTTTGATAAAAATTGACTACTGATTTTCAATTAGCTGCAAGGGATCTTTTATATGCACCATCTCACAGACAGGATAACATATACAACAGCCTTTGATATACCAGTCGTGCAACCGTATAATATAATTGTAAACGGAAGTTACTGGTATGGATTAAACTAATTTTATTTTGTGTTTCAAATATATTTTATGTAAGACCGTTTAGTTTTTTGATATGTATTAATTAATCAATTTAAAACCATATTTGATTTGCCACAGTTCTTGTTAAAATGCTAGGTTGGTTTTGTTCATAGAAAATTTCTGAGTTGTGTCTTAAAGGGACATTCCTGAGTTTGCTGCACTTTTTAAGATGTTATTGACTAACAAAGACTTTTTAACGATTGTGATTACATATCAAATATATTCTTATGCATGGAATATTAGTGGCTGTATATTAAACGTGTTTCTGATCGTTCTAACATATATACTAGGTTCAATTTCATTTTATTTTGAAAAATTAAAAAAAAATTGTACGTACAAAATTATTTGAAGATAAATCCAGTTTAGGCTTCTTACAAATATTAAGACAACCAGAAACACAGTGAATATACAGACACTGATATTCTAAACAAGAAGATATATATTTAATATGTAAGTTTAATCATAGAGCAAACTCAGGAATGTCCCTTTTAAAAAAAATCTCAACAGTGCTGTGTAACAGTGGTCTGGTGTTTATACTGGCTAACAAATAACATTTAAACAAACATTTACCACTGTGGTTTCCAATTTTATTAATATTAATCTGCTTCATTTGATTTAAAATAATGTTGAACATTAAAAAGTAAAAATCATCAGTTTCAGCCAATTATATCTGCAACTGAGGACAAAATATCAAACGATAGTTAGTGGAAACAAAAGATAGAATGACCGTTCTGATCACGTGACAAATTTGGCGCCAAATAAGAGGGGTTTTTTTCAATCGGAGATTGCCGAATCCGTAAAAAATAAAATGATTTCATTGCTTACATAAAATATAACTTTTATTGTGTCTATCAAACATACAAATGGATACATATATTGGACAAAATAGAGGCTGTTAAAAATACTGTTAAATTACGTTACGGTAACTGTTGTAAATGTTTCGTCAATTGTTTTTTCGTACACAACGCGGCTTGTTTCCTTTGATGTCCAGTGTGCAGACTGATCGTTGTTTTTTGTGTTGAAAAAGGTGCATTTGGAAATAGCGGAGATAGGTTTTGGAAAATAAAGGAGGGTGGGGAACGTGAAAGGAGGGCGGCAAAATGGAATAGCGGGGCGGGGCGCCCCGCTTAAATGGAGCAGCGAGAACACTGATGTTCCCTGTTACTGAACGTGTGATTTTAAAATCTGAATTTGCTCAAGGTTAGCTAGCTCATGGTAAGCAAAACCATTCGCCAAATTATCTTTAAATTATGCAAAATCCACCGTTATTTTTAAAAAAATAAAAAAATATTACATTACTTTTTTTAGCCAAATTAACATAAAATTCAGCAATTTTTCCTGAAATTCGCAGTTGGTGAATTTAGAAAGTGGCAGAGCTAGCACTGTTGCTGTTTGTCGATTTGTTTGTTTTATTAGTTTTATTATTATCGATTTGTTTGTTTTATTATTATCGATTTGTTTGTTTTATTATTATCGATTTGTTTGTTTTATTAGTTTTATTATTATCGATTTGTTTGTTTTATTATTATCGATTTGTTTGTTTTATTAGTTTTATTATTATCGATTTGTTTGTTTTATTAGTTTTATTATTATCTGTATTTGTTTGTTTTATTAGTTTTATTATTATCTGTATTTGTTTGTTTTATTAGTTTTATTATTATCTGTATTTGTTTGTTTTATTAGTTTTATGATGTAATTATTTATGTCTAGACTTATTATCTGTATTTGTTTGTGACTTATAGCCGAAGGAGAAGAAGAAGTTCAGACACAGGAGACAGAAAAAAGCAGAGTTAAAGAAGAGAAGAGGACCCCAGGTCATAGAAATTAAAGATATGGAGCTGCTTAGTAAAGAGCAGATTAAGAAGAAAATGTAAGATTAAAAGCAATATTGAAGTCTATGTTGGTAAAGAACAGATTGAGAAGAAAATGTAAGATTAAAAGCAATATTGAAGTCTGTTGGTAAAGAACAGATTGAGAAGAAAATGTAAGATTAAAAGCAATATTGAAGTCTGTTGGTAAAGAACAGATTGAGAAGAAAATGTAAGATTAAAAGCAATATTGAAGTCTATGTTGGTAAAGAACAGATTGAGAAGAAAATGTAAGATTAAAAGCAATATTGAAGTCTATGTTGGTAAAGAACAGATTGAGAAGAAAATGTAAGATTAAAAGCAATATTGAAGTCTGTTGGTAAAGAACAGATTGAGAAGAAAATGTAAGATTAAAAGCAATATTGAAGTCTATGTTGGTTAAGAACAGATTGAGAAGAAAATGTAAGATTAAAAGCAATATTGAAGTCTATGTTGGTAAAGAACAGATTGAGAAGAAAATGTAAGATTAAAAGCAATATTGAAGTCTATGTTGGTTAAGAACATGTTGGTTAAGAACGATTGAGAAGAAAATGTAAGATTAAAAGCAATATTGAAGTCTATGTTGGTAAAGAACAGATTGAGAAGAAAATGTAAGATTAAAAGCAATATTGAAGTCTGTTGGTAAAGAACAGATTGAGAAGAAAATGTAAGATTAAAAGCAATATTGAAGTCTATTGGTAAAGAACAGATATTGAAGTCTATGAAGTCTGGTTAAGAACAGATTGAGAAGAAAATGTAAGATTAAAAGCAATATTGAAGTCTATTGGTAAAGAACAGATTGAGAAGAAAATGTAAGATTAAAAGCATATTGAAGTCTATGTTGGTTTAGAACAGATAGAAGAAAATGTAAGATTAAAAGCAATATTGAAGTCTGTTGGTAAAGAACAGATTGAGAAGAAAATGTAAGATTAAAAGCAATATTGAAGTCTATGTTGGTAAAGAACAGATTGAGAAGAAAATGTAAGATTAAAAGCAATATTGAAGTCTATGTTGGTAAAGAACAGATTGAGAAGAAAATGTAAGATTAAAAGCAATATTGAAGTCTATGTTGGTTAAGAACAGATTGAGAAGAAAATGTAAGATTAAAAGCAATATTGAAGTCTATTGGTAAAGAACAGATTGAGAAGAAAATGTAAGATTAAAAGCAATATTGAAGTCTATGTTGCTTAAGAACAGATTGAGAAGAAAATGTAAGATTAAAAGCAATATTGAAGTCTATTGGTAAAGAACAGATTGAGAAGAAAATGTAAGATTAAAAGCAATATTGAAGTCTATGTTGGTTAAGAACAGATTGACAAGAAAGTGTAAGATTAAAACCAACATTTAAGCCTACAACTCCTGCAATTAAGAAAACGTCCACGGCAAAAAACATTTAAGTTAACGTTGTTCGTACTGAATTATGTTTTTCTCATAACAACTTACTTTTGGATTGGTTTTGTAGGCGATATGTTCCTTTACATTGCTGCATAAAAACATTTGTGTTCGGATGGTGTAAATGTCGTAACGACGGACATTGTAACAGGGTCTGATTTTATGCCTTGTAGACAGTCTATCGTACTCTTGCCAAACACTGTCTCTGTCATAAAAAAGAATGCTGATACCTCTATACATTTCATTTGTTTACCGGCCTCGGTGGCGTCATGGTTAGGCCATCGGTCTACAGGCTGGTAGGTACTGGGTTCGGATCCCAGTCGAGGCATGGGATTTTTAATCCAGATAGTGACTCCAAACCCTGAGTGAGTGCTCCGCAAGGCTCAATGGGTAGGTGTAAATCACTTGCACCAACCAGTGATCCATAACTGGTTCAACAAAGGCCATGGTTTGTGCTATCCTGTCTGTGGGAAGTGCAAATAAAAGATCCCTTGTTGCCTCTCATAAAAGAGTAGCCTATGTGGCAACAGCGGGTTTCCTCTAAAAAAACAGTGTCAGAATGACCATATGTTTGATGTCCAATAACCGATGATAAGATAAAAAATCAATGTGCTCTAGTGGCATCATTAAATAAAAAAAACTTTACTTTCATTTGTTTATAAATGTATGTATTTTAAAATAATCATAGATAAAATAACGGTATAACTGTTAAAGAGACGGACCCTAGTTTTTAAACACTACAGCATATTTTCCACTGTTAGAACCTTTATGATCACTGAAATCAAACATAACTTGTATTTTATTGTTTTAATCATCCATTTCCATACAACCAAAGTGTTTCTGGTTATCCTGGTGTTTCTAATACCACAAAATGCATTTTTCTTATTTTTTGAAACGCACATGCGGCTGAGACATAGCAGTCAAGTTTTATTCTATTTTTAATAATATTTCACCGTTTCAATGTCACGGACTTGTTTCATTCTCTTGTAACGTTATCCAAATGTGTTACAGGTTTGTGACTTAACCAAACTTTTACGGGTTGAAACTGGGGTCTGCACCTTTAAAAGATCAAGTATTTCATTTTGCATTGTTACAGATCTAAAGTTGTTTTTTTCAATGCTATTTCTAGCTACTAATATTTGCGTCATATGTTGAAACTAATAAATATTTGACACCCAAAAGCCAATGTTTAATATATCAAACTTCTCTAGTGGTATCATTAAACAAATTAAAACTAATGAAAGATTTTACTTGTTTTTTTCATGCAGGAAAAATACACATGTAAATATTACAGTATCAGGCAAGAGGAGGAGAAAAATGCTTAAAAGACTGAGGAACCAAGAACGCGCGAACATTTTGGCAGAAGGTATGGTTAATTACTTTATTGTTTTCCTGAATCTCCATTAAATTAGGAGCAGGATGTAACCCAGTGGTATAGCGTCCGCCTGATGTGTGGTCAGTCTAGGATCGATCCCTGTAGGTGAGCCCATTGGGCTATTTCTCATTCCAGCCAGCGCATCACGACTGATATATCGAAGGCTGTGGTATATGCTATCCTGTCTGTGTGATGGTACATATAACCGATACTTTGCTACTAATGTAAAAATGTACCAGGTTTCCTCTCTAAGATTATATGTCAAAATTACCAATGTTTGACCTCCAATAGCTGGTGTTTAATAAATCAGTGTGCTGTAGTGGTGGTGTTAAGCAAAACAAACGTTCCATGAAATTATGCCCTTGATCGCCTGATAACCGGCGTCGTGGTAGGCCATCGGTCTACAGGCTGGTAGGTACTGGGTTCAGATCCCAGTCGAGGAATGGGATTTTTAATCCAGATACCGACTCCAAACCTAGAGTGAGTGCTCCGCAAGGCTCAGTGGGTAGGTGTAAACCACTTGCACCGACCAGTGATCCATAACTGGTTCAACAAAGGCCATGGTTTGTGCTATCCTGCCTGTGGGAAGCGCAAATAAAAGATCCCTTGCTGCTAATCGGAAGAGTAGCCCATGTAGTGGCGACAGCGGGTTTCCTCTCAAAATCTGTGTGGTCCTTAACCATATGTCTGAGTCTGATGCCATATAACCGTAAAATAATGTGTTGAGTGCGTCGTTAAATTAAATGTTTTTTGGGGTTTTTCCTTTGATCGCCTGATGTGCAGTTGGTCTAGGATCGACCCCACTCTGTAGGTGGATCATATGGGCCATTTCTCATTCTAGCCAGTGCACCGCGACTGGTATATCAAAGGCTGTGGTATGTGCTATCCATAGACATACAGGTTCCAATTTTTATAACGGGGGTGGGGGGGGGGGGGTTAGGGTCAGGCTGATTTTCGCCCGAATTAAACAAAAATGCCTGAATCTGAATAATTTTTTTAATTTATATTAGTATAACTACCAAACGGTTATATACGCTTACAAATTAATCACTACACATTTTCTCATGGATTACAGCTAATGTTGTGGTTAGAATGATGGAAATACATGGTAAACAGGTCTCGGGTTATCACATTTTGTCCGAATAACTCTTATAATTTTTGCCCAAATTTGAGGGTTAGTTCCAGCATGGGGGTGGGCAATTTTCCACCATGATCCCCCCCCCGACACACACACACACGCAGCTGTGTTATACACTTAAATGATCCTGTCTGTGGTATGTACTATCCTGTCTGTGGTATGTACTATCCTGTCTGTGGTATGTACTATCCTGTCTGTGGTATGTACTATCCTGTCTGTGGGGTGGTGCATATAAAAGATCTCTTGCTACTAATGGAAGGTTAGCATGTTTTCTCCCTAAGACTCAAAATAACCAAATGTTTAACATCCAAGAACTGATGATTGATAAATCAATGTGCTCTAGTGGTGTCGTTATACAAAATACACTTTAAATTTATGCCATTCATTGGGATTTCTTTTTTTTAAAAATAAAACAGTATGGGATTTACATTAGTTTTGTAAACGAACAAACAACATTAATTTAATTCATAAAACCATTGTTAAGACAACACATCTTGATTGTGAATATATGTATAAAACTAGTAGATAACTATTTGATTGAAAAAACTCTGAATTAATGCACTAATAGTATACTTTTGTCAGCCTCGATCAACGTGTTTTTGTATCACCTGTCAACACGTGTCTGTCAACGCTGTAATGATCAACCTTGTAGGCCCTATATCAACTTACACAAGTTTACAGAGAAGCTTCAATACATACCTTATTGTAATTTATGAATCCATAAATGAAATGAATGTCTTATTTAATTTGTTAACGTAAACATCCAAGCATACTTTGAATTTCCCTCCGAGTGTCACAATGCAAAATGGCTGCACACAGATTTTGATTCTGCACTTACAGCATTGCCTATTTTAGCTATAGTTTGTTTCAAAATTATCATTGATTGGCCTATATGTCTAACAAACACTATTTGTGCTCATTTACAGTTAATAACAGACAACCTTTGTTGAATAATGATCAAAAGTTTTGACATTGGCTTTTTTTATATTGTAATTTTGTGTTGTCCAAACATGGAACACCATTTATATTTATCTCATTTGCATAATCTAAATGTTTCTGAAACAGACTATAACAGGAAGTGTTTGCTGTTTAGAACTTACAAAAAGTCAAATTCATTATTTGTTTGCTATTTATGTAAACATCAGTGACAAAAGTGGTTGTTTTAATGTTTTCTGCGCAGACTTATGTGCTGTCATGCAAGTCAGTAAATGCAGGTGGGTCCCACTAAATATGTGCTCATTACTTGAGTTTTAAAACATTAAAATTAAAATAACTTTCAGTAGTAACATGTTTATTATTCCATTGTACTGTGGCGGTGAAACAACTATTTTTAAAGAAAGATTTTAACTTAAAAATATAACACAAATGCTTAGGTACACAGACATAGGTACCACCAGTGTATGTAAGTAAGCGCTTTGGCATCATGTAACGGCCTTAAATCACTTGCCTCTACGCTTTAATTGGTTATGTGTGACACTCAACTGTTGGTTGTAACAACTTTTAAAACTTCACAGTACACAGGTATTCACACTTCTAACAGGTAAAACATGTCCTTCAAACAGGGCTCTCAGCACCCTTTCATTTGACAACAGTCAATTACTAATTGTCATTGACAACAAAGCTGGCACTTGCATTTGCGTGAAACTGATAGAGACAATATAAGTGCTTTAAAAATATCCTGGGGAAAGGTCTGCTAGTAGTCGGCCAGCCTATAGAATAATATGTTATTGTTTAATAATATAAACCATTTGTTTGAATGGTTCGCAATTTCACCATGCAGAGTCACAGATTCGCTTACTTTTTTGTTAATAATTACTGTTAGTCAGAAAAAGACAGTTGCATTTTTTAACTCGTCTGTCATTTGGCAAACAGGTGAGTACTTTCTGCACCCCTGGGGCCAATTTCAGAAAACATGACAAGTTTACGTCTGCCACTAGCAGTTGTACCGGGAATATATTTACAAGTGCTCGGCATCTTATTTCACGAAAGAAACTACATCGTTCAAGAAAATCTAGCATTTTATGGACGAATATTTCTTGTTGTCTATAATATTTTCATATACTTACCATTTGTGACACCCAGTAGCCGATGTGTAATTTTTTTTGCTGGGGTGTCATTAAACATACATTCATTCATTCATTCATTCATTGTTGTACTATAACTGTAATAAGAATTGTGGTTTAGTAGTAGATTTACGTTTACGTTCAAAACTAGGCTTACGATGTTTAGTGCAATTTTGGCCCTGGTGTTTTTCAGTATTATCAAATTTGGCTTTCTTTTCTACAGCTGCTGTTAGTAAGACGAACGACAAGCCTTCCACTTCATCCACCACGGCAGTATCAGAAGAAGAGGATATGACAGAATGATATCAGATTAATAACTACATGTTGCACAGGGCTTGAAATACTGGCCTGCGTAAAGCAGTCCATTTTCTAGACCTAGCAGGCCTACCAAAAAAATAAAATTACAGGGAGGATATGACAGAATGATATTAGATTAATAACTACATGTTGCGCAGGGCTTGAAATACTGGCCTGCGTAAAGCAGTCCATTTTCTAGATCTAGCAGGCCTACCAAAAAAATAAAATTACAGGGAGGATATGACAGAATGATATTAGATTAATAACTACATGTTGCGCAGGGCTTGAAATACTGGCCTGCGTAAAGCAGTCCATTTTCTAGACCTAGCAGGCCTACCCAAAAAATAAAATTCCAGGGAGGATATGACAGAATGATATTAGATTAATAACTACATGTTGCGCAGGGCTTGAAATACTGGCCTGCGTAAAGCAGTCCATTTTCTAGACCTAGCAGGCCTACCCAAAAAATAAAATTACAGGGAGGATATGACAGAATGATATTAGATTAATAACTACATGTTGCGCAGGGCTTGAAATACTGGCCTGCGTAAAGCAGTCCATTTTCTAGACCTAACCGGCCTACCCAAAAAATAAAATTACAGGGAGGATATGACAGAATGATATTAGATTAATAACTACACGTTGCACAGGGCTTGAAATACTGGCCTGCGTAAAGCAGTCCATTTTCTAGACCTAGCAGGCCTACCAAAAAAATAAAATTGCAGGGAGGATATGACAGAATGATATTAGATTAGTAACTACATGTTACGCAGGGTTTGGAATACCGGCCTGCGAAAAGCAGTCCAAAAGTCATATCATGATAGTATCAGAATATGACTTGCTTTATCGGTCATCATATTCTGTCAATAGAAACAGTGGTTGCAGGATAAATCTCTATATTATCGGTCATCATATTCTGTCAATAGAAACAGTGGTTGCAGGATAAATCTCTATATTTTCGGTCACTGACCAAAAATATAGGTCACGTGACATAAGCCCGACTCGACTCAAGTATTTCAGACTAGATTTTCAATAAACCTCTCTTTGTTTTAGTACAATAAATACAAATACATGTAACTTTTAATTTTGCGATAACTTATACAAAACTTGTATATTTATTTATGAATTGGAGTTTAGAAACGCTTTTTGAATGTGACAGTAAGTAACTAGTGTCTTTCAAAGAATGACGCCATGTACCTTGTATGACGTCATACGGCAAAAGCCTTGCTAGGTTGACAATACTCAATTTGCATACACAAAAATGGAATAAATAATTATTTTCCGAATATCCCTGTAGGGTTACAGGATAAAAGAAATAACTGGTTACTGTCTTAAGATACCGGCTTTATCCTGCTCAGGTCGAATGGTTCTGCTTCCCTATAATGTAACCGGCGGCAAGCATATGGCAAAATTAAGTAAATAATATAATTAAATGAGTGGTCTTCCTTGCACGAGTACTAGAGTCCTCAAAACAGACTTTAGTCTTGCTACACTCGACCCATGCCAGAGTAATCGTGGAGACCCTACATGGTTCTTACTGTTGTGTGACAATGTCAACATTTTGTTCATGAATTATGAATGTCTGGAACACATAAAATACTTCTAAAATAACTTGTTTCTTTATTGCTTTCTGTTACAATGAGAGAATCATTGACATTGTGAAGTATATTGTGTACAATGTTTACTGTGTAATAAATATTTACAGACTGAATTGTTATATGTTATACTTTGAATTGGATTTTCCAAGTTGTTGCATTCTGTTTTTCACATACATTTTTGACCTACAGAGAGAGCCGAGTTGTATACCATAGAAGGCGTGGGACGTAGCCCTGTGGAAAAGTGCTCGCTTGATGAGCCGTCGTGGGGAACACACCCTGGCTATTTGGACTATCTGTCCAGGACAGTGGGTTAGTGAGAGAGAGAAGGGGGTGTAGTGGCCGTTGAAACTAGCTCTGGGTGGGAGCCTGTTGCGGGCTGTAAACCATGTACCTACCAGCCTTATGTCCGATGGCTTAACCACGACACCACCGAGAACGGTCATGTGTATTGAACATGTTTGTCGGCATTTCGTAATGTACGAAAGGATAACTCTTTCACTATTAGTGTATTTTGTCTTTTCATGGTTATCTTTCTTGCATAAATTTATTTTTGTTATCCTTGGACTAGTTTGTATTATTTGAGTTACACGTATATAATATATATCTATCACACTTCCATGACAAACTTGTTTATAAATTGATGACATAGTCAAATGAATGACTGTTTCTAAGGAGGGGTGGAAAGTAGCCCAGTGGTAAGGCGTTCGCTCGATGCGCGGTTGGTGTTGGATCGATCCCCGTCAGTGGGCCCATTGGGCCATTTTTCGTTCCAGCCAGTTCACCATGACTGGTATATCAAAGTTTTGTGGTATGTACTACACTGTCTGTGGGATGGTGCATGTAAAAGATCCCTTGCTGCTAATCGAAAAGAGTAGCCCATGAAGTAGCGACAGCGGGTTTCCTCTCCCAATATTTGTGTGGTCCTTAACTATATGTCTGATGCCATATAACCGTAATTAAAATGTGTTGAGTGCGTCGTTAAATAAAACATTTCTTTTCTTTCTTCCTAACATCATTTTCAACCAACAGATTTAAAATTACTGTTATATGATCGAAACACATTAAACGATGCTAATAACAAAGAAATATTCATTTTACTTGTGTGGAATGATTAATGATTAATATATCAAACTTCTCTAGTGGTATCATTAAACAAATTAAAGCTAATAAAAGATTCAACTTTTTTTTTCATGCAGGAAAAAATACACGTAAATATTAGTATTAGGAAAAAGGAGGAAAAAAATGCTTAAAAGACTGAGGAACCAAGAACGCGCAAACCTTTTGACAGAAGGTATGGTTAATTAAGCGGCCCTCACATATCGGTCGCGGCGCCCGCGCGACTCCTGAAACAGGCCAAAAAGGGCATTTTCGCGAGGCGTCCGGCGGGACGCTGCCCGATTTTTAGGGGTCGCCCGAACCCCGTGGGCGTGAAAACCTTACTCCCAAATCTGCGATTTCCCAAGCGCGATTTCCATGCAGAAAAATACACATGTAAATATTACAGTATCAGGGAAAAGGAGGAGAAAAATGCTTAAAAGACTGAGGAACCAAGAACGCGCGAACATTTTGGCCGAAGGTATGGTTAATTAGTTTATTGTTTTTCTAAATCTATAAAAGTACGTCCTTGATAGCCTGGTGCGCGATCAGTCTAGGATCGACCCCTGTAAGTGGATCAAATGGGTTATTTCTCATTTCAGCCAGTGCAACACGACTGGTATATCAAAGGCAGTGGTATGTGCTATCCTGTCCATAAGCGTACAGGATCTAATTTTTATTGGGGGGGGGGGGGGGGCGCAGGCTGAATTTTGCCCGAATTAACAAAAGTGCCTGAATCTGAATAACAAAATGTATTTATATTAGCATAACTACCAAACAGTTATATAGGGTTACACACAAATCACTACACATTTTCCCATGGATTACAACTAATTTTGCAGGTAGAAAGAAGGAAATACATGGTAAAAAAGGTTTCAGGTTAGCACATAATTTTCAGGGTTAGCTCTGGGACTCGCCAGTTGCGAATTTTGAAAACAACTAGGATTTTATTTAAATTTGGCGAAAGAATTTTAGATATTAATTGATATTTTGTTACAAAACAACTGGGTATTTATAAAACTTGGAAGTTTAATATATAATTTGGTGAAATGTTCCACTGATCCAGAACTATCCCTGTATTTGTCTGAATTCGGGGATTTGCTTCAGCACGGGGGGGGGGGGGGGGGGGGGGATAGTTGTCCACCATGTCCCCCCATTACCCCCTATCTCATATGCTTAAATGATCCTATTTGTGGGATGGTGCATATAAAAGATCCCTTGTTACTAATGGAAAAATAGCGGGTTTCCTCTCTAAGATTATATGTCAAAATTACCAAATGTTTAACATCCAATAGCCGATGATTGATAAATCAATGTGCTCTAGTGGTGTCGTTAAACAAAACACACTTTTAACTTTATGCCTTTCATTGGGATTGATCTCCTTGGTGGAATTGTGATTTTCAAATAAAATAATTTAAAAAAAATAAAAACAATAATACGATTTCCATTAGTTTTGAACCGAGCGTCTGTCAGCCATCGCGCTTTCTTTACTACGGTTAATTGGGCTTCCATATTTGTGGGGGCGGGACGTAGCTCAGTGGTACAGTGCTCGCCTGATGCGCGATCGACCTAGGATCGATTCGCGTCGGTGGGGCCAGGGCCCATTGTAATCCAGATTCGGGCACTTTTAATTCTGTCAAAATCCAGCCTGTCCCCCCCCCCCCCCACCCCCACCCCTAAAAAAATGGGAGCCCGTACGCCTGTGAATTTAATCATGATAATGGTATTTATTATGATAATAATTCATTGTATTGTAAACAAGGGGTTGGGAATAAACAAATAAAATTCATTGCATGGTTCTTACTATTATGTGACTGTGTCAACATTTTGTTTATCAATTATGAATGTCCGGAACACATAAAATACTTTTAAACTAACTTGTTTGTTTATTGATTTCTGTTACAATGAGAGAATCATTGACATTGTGAAGTATATTGTGTGCAGTGTTTACTGTGTATTAAATATTTATAAACTGAATTGTTATATGTTATACTTTGAATTGGATTTTCCAAGTTGTTATATTCTGTTAATAAATTTGCAATACATTAGTATCCGACTCTGTTTCTAAGGAGGCGCGGAACATAGCCAGTGGTACGGCGTTCGCTCGATGCGCAGTCGGTATGGGATCGATCCCCGTCGGTGGGCCCATTGGGCTATTTCTCGTTATAGCCAGTGCACCTGGTATATCAAAGGCCGTGGTATGTGTTATCATGTCTATGGAATGGTGCATATAAAAGATCCCTTGCTGCTTATCGAATAGAGTAGCCATTGAAGTGGCGACAGCGGGTTGAGTGCGTCGTTAAATAAAACATTTCATTCATTTTCCTACAGACAAAAATCCCCTGTAGTAACAAATTCTTCAGTTTCTAAGGCGCCATTACATACGTTATACCAACAGTAGAACAAAACATACTAATAAATTCATAGGCGTACGGGCTCCAATTTTTTTTAGAAGGGCAAACTGATTTCATGCCCGAATCTGGATAACAACATTTATTCATATTAGCAATACTGCTGTGTCATTCTTTATTTTTAAAGCATAGGTAGGGACATTTATGATGCCAGGGGCTGGCTTGCATAAATCTCAGCTGAAGAGTCACAAACAACTGTGGTCATCGGCCATTCTTGCTTTTACCGGAACGCGCCGGAACTGGGGAGCGCTTAGGGGACGTAATTCTGCCTAATTTTTTCTCGCTAATTTCTAATAGAAGCTATAGGGTTGCAGACGAATCACTGCCCTTTTTCACTTGAATTACAACCAGTATTTTGGTTAGAATCATGGAAATACATGGTGCAAAGGTTTCAGGTCAACTCGTTTTGCTTTCAAAAACAGATTAAATAAAAAATAGAAAGGAGGGATACTGTAGGTGATACTTTTCTGACGGCGATTTTTTTTTTGGGCATTAGCTTCAAAGGAAGGAAATGTCTTATTTAGCGACCCACTCAACACATTTTATTTACGGTTATATGGCGTCGGACATATGGTTAAGGACCACACGGATATTGAGAGAGAAATCCCGCTGTCGCCACTTCATGGCCTACTCTTTTCGATTAGCAGCAAGGGATATTTCATATGCACCATCTCACAGACAGGATAACACATGCCACGGCATACCAGTCGTGGTGCACTAGCTGGAACGAGAAATAGCCCAATGGGTCCACCAACGGGAATTGATCCTAAACCGACCGCGCATCAAGCGAGCGCTGTACCACTGGGTTACATCCCGCACCAGCTTCAAATGATGCCAGAAACTGAAGGGAGAAGATATATTAACTGGCCATCAACTGTGGAAAGGTCGAGGGGGGGGCATGATCTTTAGTTTTTTTTTTTTTTAAAACAACACCACTCTAGCACATTGATTTATTAATCACCGGCTATTACATGTCAAACGTTTGGTTATTCCGACATATAACTCTTAGAGAGGAAACCCGCTACACTGTCCAATTAATAGCGGGGGATCTTTTGTATGCACCATCCTACAGACAGGATACCACGACCTTTGGTATACCAGTCGTGGTGCACTGGCTGGAACGATAAATAGTCCAACGGACCTGCTGACGGGGATCGATCTTAGACCGACCGCGCATCAGGTGAGCGCTTTACCACTGGGCTACATTCCACTCCGCATGAATTATTGAGATTTGTTCCTCCCTCCCCCCCCCCCCCCCCCCCACGTTTCGATGTCGATTATGTGTTTACCTCAACGTCAGGTGTTCGTGGCCCTTCGTGTAACTATGGATACAGGTTACATAAAAATGGCCATTTTTTCTTTCATTGTAAAAAATATGAACAGCAGAGACAGATTCTATGTAATTCAGCATAGGGGCGGGACGTAGCCCAGTGGTAAAGCGTTCGCTTGATGCGCGGTCGGTGTAGGATCGATCCCCGTCGGTGGCCCATTTGGCTATTTCTCGTTCGAGCCATTGCTCAACATTTGGTGTAATAAAGGCCGTGGTATGTAGGCCTACTATCCTGTCTGTGAGACGGTGCATATAAAAGATCCCTTGCTGCTAGTCGAAAAGAGTAGCCCATAAAATGACGACAGCGGGTTTCCTCTCTCGATATATGTGTCGCCATATAACCGTAAATAAAATGTGTTGAGTGCGTCGTTAAATAAATCATTTCCTTCCTTTCTTCCTAACAGCATTTTCATCCAATAGATTTAAAATTACTGTTATATGATCGAAACACATTAAACGATGCTAATAACAAAGAAATATTCATTTTACTTGTGTTGAATGATTAATACATCAAACTTCTCTAGTGGTATCATTAAACAAATTAAAATTAATAAAAGATTCAACTTTTTTTCTTCATGCAGGAAAAAATACACGTAAATATTAGTATTAGGAAAAAGGAGGAGAAAAATGCTTAAAAGACTGAGGAACCAAGAATGCGCAAACCTTTTGGTTAATTAAGCGGCCCTCACATATCGGTCGCGGCGCCCGCGCGACTCCTGAAACAGGCCAAAAAGGGCATTTTCGCGAGGCATCCGGCCGGACGCTGCCCGATTTCTACGGCCTCCGCTGCGATTTTTAGGGGTCGCCCGAACCCCGTGGGCGTGAAAACATTACTCCCAAATCTGCGATTTTCCAGGCGCGATTTCCATGCAGAAAAATACACGTGTAAATATTACAGTATCAGGGAAAAGGAGGAGAAAAATGCTTAAAAGGCTGAGGAACCAAGAACGCGCGAACATTTTGCCAGAAGGTATGGTTAATTAGTTTATTGTTTTTTTAAATCTCTATAAAAGTACGTCCTTGATAGCCTGGTGCGCGATCAGTCTAGGATCGACCCCTGTAAGTGGATCAAATGGGTTATTTCTCATTTCAGCCAGTGCAACACGACTGGTATATCAAAGGCAGTTGTATGTGCTATCCTGTCCATAGGCGTACAGGTTCCAATTTTTATTTGGGGGGGGGGGGGGAGCAGGTTGATTTTTGCCCGAATTAAACAAAAGTGCCTGAATCTGAATAACAAAATGTATTTATATTAGCATAACTACCAAACTGTTATATAGGCTTACAAACAAATCACTACACATTTTCCCATGGATTACAACTAATTTTGCAGGTAGAAAGAAGGAAATACATGGTAAAAAGGTTTCAGGTAGAAAGAAGGAAATACATGGTAAAAAAGGTTTCAGGTTAGCACATAATTTTTAGGGTTAGCTCTGGGACTCGCCAGTTGCGAATTTTGAAAACAACTGTAGGATTTTATTTAAATTTGGCGAAAGAATTTCAGATATTAATTGATATTTTGTTACAAAACAACTGGGTATCTATAAAACTTGGAAGTTTAATATATAATTTGGTGAAATGTTCCACTGATCCAGAACTAGCCCTGTATTTGTCTGAATTCGGGGATTTGCTTCAGCACGGGGGGGGGGGGGGGGGGGGGGGGTAGTTGTCCACCATGTCCCCCCACTACCCCCTGTCTCATATGCTTAAATGATCCTATTTGTGGGATGGTGCATATAAAAGATCCCTTGTTACTAATGGAAAAATAGCGGGTTTCCTCTCTAAGATTATATGTCAAAATTACAAAATGTTTTAACATCCAATAGCCGATGATTGATAAATCAATGTGCTCTAGTGGTGTCGTTAAACAAAACACACTTTTAACTTTATGCCTTTCATTGGGATTGATCTCCTTGGTGGAATTGTGATTTTCAAATAAAAAAATAAAAAAAAAATAAAAAAAATATGTGATTTCCATTAGTTTTGAACCGAGCGTCTGCCAGCCAGCACGCTTTCTTTACTACGGTTAATTGAGCTTCCATATTTGTGGGGGCGGGACGTAGCTCAGTGGTACAGTGCTCGCCTGATGCGCGATCGACCTAGGATCGATTCGCGTCGGTGGGGCCAGGACCCATTGTAATCCAGATTCGGGCACTTTTAATTCTGTCAAAATCCAGCCTGCCCCCCTCCCGTACAAAAATGGGAGCCCGTACGCCTGTGAATTTAATCATGATAATGGTATTTATTATGATAATAATTCATTGTATTGTAAACAAGGGGTTGGGAATAAAAAATAAAATTCATTGAATGGTTCTTACTATTATGTGACTGTGTCAACATTTTGTTTATCAATTATGAATGTCCGGAACACATAAAATACTTTTAAAATAACTTGTTTGTTTATTGATTTCTGTTACAATGAGAGAATCATTGACATTGTGAAGTATATTGTGTGCAGTGTTTACTGTGTATTAAATATTTATAAACTGAATTGTTATATGTTATACTTTGAATTGGATTTTCCAAGTTGTTATATTCTGTTAATAAATCTGCAATACATTAGTATCCGACTCTGTTTCTAAGGAGGCGCGGAACATAGCCAGTGGTACGGCGTTCGCTCGATGCGCAGTCGGTATGTGATCGATCCCCGTCGGTGGGCCCATTGGGCTATTTCTCGTTCCAGCCAGTGCACCTGGTATATCAAAGGCCGTGGTATGTGTTATCCTGTCTATGGAATGGTGCATATAAAAGATCCCTTGCTGCTTATCGAATAGAGTAGCCATTGAAGTGGCGACAGCGGGTTGAGTGCGTCGTTAAATAAAACATTTCATTCATTTTCCTACAGACAAAAATCCCCTGTAGTAACAAATTCTTCAGTTTCTAAGGCGCCATTACATACGTTATACCAACAGTAGAACAAAACATACTAATAAATTCATAGGCGTACGGGCTCCAATTTTTTCTAGAAGGGCAAACTGATTTCATGATTGAATCTGGATAACAACATTTATTCATATTAGCAATACTGCTGTGTCATTCTTTATTTTTAAAGCATAGGTAGGGACATTTATGATGCCAGGGGCTGGCTTGCATAAATCTCAGCTGAAGAGTCACAAACAACTGTGGTCATCGGCCATTCTTGCTTTTACCGGAACGCGCCGGAACTGGGGAGCGCTTAGGGGACGTAATTCTGCCTAATTTTTTCTCGCTAATTTCTAATAGAAGCTATAGGGTTGCAGACGAATCACTGCGCTTTTTCACTTGAATTACAACCAGTATTGTGGTTAGAATGATGGAAATACATGGTGCAAAGGTTTCAGGTCAACTCGTTTTGCTCGAATGTCTTAATCATTATTGCCCGAATTCGAGGTTTAGCTCCAGCATTGGGGAAGGGGCAGTCCCCCCCCCCCCCCTCCTCCCCCAGCACCTGTCTCGTACGCTTATAAGTAAATGCTTTCAAAAACAGATTAAATTAAAAATAGAAAGGAGGGATACTGTAGGTGATACTTTTCTGACGGCGATTTTTATTTTTGGCATTAGCTTCAAAGGAAGGAAATGTCTTATTTAGCGACCCACTCAACACATTTTATTTACGGTTATATGGCGTCGGACATATGGTTAAGGACCATACGGATATTCAGAGAGAAATCCTGCTGTCGCCACTTCATGGCCTACTCTTTTCGATTAGCAGCAAGGGATCTTTTATATGCACCATCTCACAGACAGGATAACACATGCCACGGCCTTTGGTATACCAGTCGTGGTGCACTAGCTGGAACGAGAAATAGCCCAATGGGGCAACCAACGGGGATCGATCCTACACCGACCGCGCATCAAGCGAGCGCTGTACCACTGAGCTACATCCCGCACCAGCTTCAAATGATGCCAGAAACTGACGGGAGAAGATGTATTAACTAGCCATCAACTGTGGAAAGGTCGGGGGGGGGGGGGGGGGGGTGCATGATCTTTAGTTGTTGGTTTTCTTTAAACAACACCACTCTAGCACATTGATTTATTAATCACCGGCTATTACATGTCAAACGTTTGGTTATTCCGACATATAACTCTTAGAGAGGAAACCCGCCACATTGTCCAGTTAATAGCAAGGGATCTTTTGTAAGCACCATCCTACAGACAGGATACCACGACCTTTGATATACCAGTCGTGGTGTACTGGGTGGAAAGATAAATAGTCCAATGGACCTGCTGACGGGGATCGATCTTAGACCGACCGCGCATCAGGTGAGCGCTTTACCACTGGGCTACATTCCGCTCCGCATGAATTATTGAGATTTGTTCCTCCCTCCCACCCACGTTTCGATGTCGATTATGTGTTTACCTCGACGTCAGGTGTTCGTGGCCCTTCGTGTAACTATGGATACAGGTTACATAACAATGGCCATTTTTTCTTTCATTGTAAAAAATATGAACAGCAGAGACAGATTCTATGTAATTCAGCATAGGGGCGGGACGTAGCCCAGTGGTAAAGCGTTCGCTTGATGCGCGGTCGGTGTAGGATCGATCCCCGTCGGTGGCCCATTTGGCTATTTCTCGTTCGAGCCAGTGCTCAACATCTGGTGTAATAAAGGCCGTGGTATGTAAGCCTACTATCCTGTCTGTGGGACGGTGCATATAAAAGATCCCTTGCTGCTAGTCGAAAAGAGTAGCCCATAAAATGACGACAGCGGGTTTCCTCTCTCGATATATGTGTCGCCATATAACCGTAAATAAAATGTGTTGAGTGCGTCGTTAAATAAATCATTTCCTTCCTTTCTTCCTAACAGCCAATAGATTTAAAATTACTGTTATATGATCGAAACACATTAAACGACGCTAATAACAAAAAAATATTCCTTTTACTTGTGTGGAATGATTAATGATTAATATATCAAACTTCTCTAGTGGTATCATTAACAAATTAAAATTAATAAAAGATTCAACGTTTTTTTCTTCATGCAGGAAAAAATACACGTAAATATTAGTATTAGGAAAAAGGAGGAGAAAAATGCTTAAAAGACTGAGGAACCAAGAACGCGCAAACCTTCTGTGGTTAATTAAGCGGCCCTCACATATCGGTCGCGGCGCCCGCGCGACTCCTGAAACAGGCCAAAAAGGGCATATTCGGGAGGCGCCCGCGCGACTCCTGAAACAGGCCAAAAATGGCATATTCGGGAGGCGTCCGGCCGGACGCTGCCCGATTTCTACGGGCTCCGATGCGATTTTTAGGGGTCGCCCGAACCCCGTGGGCGTGAAAACCTTACTCCCAAATCTGCGATTTTCCAGGCGCGATTTCCATGCAGAAAAATACACATGTAAATATTACAGTATCAGGGAAAAGGAGGAGAAAAATGCTTAAAAGGCTGAGGAACCAAGAATGCGCGAACATTTTGCCAGAAGGTATGGTTAATTAGTTTATTGTTTTTTTAAATCTCTATAAAAGTACGTCCTTGATAGCCTGGTGCGCGATCAGTCTAGGATCGACCCCTGTAAGTGGATCAAATGGGTTATTTCTCATTTCAGCCAGTGCAACACGACTGGTATATCAAAGGCATTTGTATGTGCTATCCTGTCCATAGGCGTACAGGTTCCAATTTTTATTTGGGGGGGGGGGGGGAGCAGGCTGATTTTTGCCCGAATTAAACAAAAGTGCCTGAATCTAAATAACAAAATGTATTTATATTAGCATAACTACCAAACTGTTATATAGGGTTACACACAAATCACTACACATTTTCCCATGGATTACAACTAATTTTGCAGGTAGAAAGAAGGAAATACAAGGTAAAAAGGTTTCAGGTAGAAAGAAGGAAATACATGGTAAAAAGGTTTCGGGTAGAAAGAAGGAAATACATGGTAAAAAGGTTTCAGGTAGAAAGAAGGAAATAGAAGGTAAAAAGGTTTCAGGTAGAAAGAAGGAAATACATGGTAAAAAGGTTTCGGGTAGAAAGAAGGAAATACATGGTAAAAAAGGTTTCAGGTTAGCACATAATTTTCAGGGTTAGCTCTGGGACTCGCCAGTTGCGAATTTTGAAAACAACTAGGATTTTATTTAAATTTGGCGAAAGAATTTCAGATATTAATTGATATTTTGTTACAAAACAACTGGGTATCTATAAAACTTGGAAGTTTAATATATAATTTGGTGAAATGTTCCACTGATCCAGAACTAGCCCTGTATTTGTCTGAATTCGGGGATTTGCTTCAGCACGGGGGGGGGGGGGGGGGGGGGGGGGGGGGGGGGGGGGGGGTAGTTGTCCACCATGTCCCCCCCCCCCCACTACCCCCTGTCTCATATGCTTAAATGATCCTATTTGTGGGATGGTGCATATAAAAGATCCTTTGTTACTAATGGAAAAATAGCGGGTTTCCTCTCTAAGATTATATGTCAAAATTACAAAATGTTTTAACATCCAATAGCCGATGATTGATAAATCAATGTGCTCTAGTGGTGTCGTTAAACAAAACACACTTTTAACTTTATGCCTTTCATTGGGATTGATCTCCTTGGTGGAATTGTGATTTTCAAATAAAATAATTTAAAAAAAATAAAAACAATAATACTTCCATTAGTTTTGAACCGAGCGTCTGTCAGCCATCGCGCTTTCTTTACTACGGTTAATTGGGCTTCCATATTTGTGGGGGCGGGACGTAGCTCAGTGGTACAGTGCTCGCCTGATGCGCGATCGACCTAGGATCGATTCGCGTCGGTGGGGCCAGGGCCCATTGTAATCCAGATTCGGGCACTTTTAATTCTGTCAAAATCCAGCCTGTCCCCCCCCCCCCCCCCCCCCCCCCCCCCACCCTAAAAAAAATGGGAGCCCGTACGCCTGTGAATTTAATCATGATAATGGTATTTATTATGATAATAATTCATTGTATTGTAAACAAGGGGTTGGGAATAAAAAATAAAATTCATTGAATGGTTCTTACTATTATGTGACTGTGTCAACATTTTGTTTATCAATTATGAATGTCCGGAACACATAAAATACTTTTAAAATAACTTGTTTGTTTATTGATTTCTGTTACAATGAGAGAATCATTGACATTGTGAAGTATATTGTGTGCAGTGTTTACTGTGTATTAAATATTTATAAACTGAATTGTTATATGTTATACTTTGAATTGGATTTTCCAAGTTGTTATATTCTGTTAATAAATCTGCAATACATTAGTATCCGACTCTGTTTCTAAGGAGGCGCGGAACATAGCCAGTGGTACGGCGTTCGCTCGATGCGCAGTCGGTATGTGATCGATCCCCGTC
>NC_054703.1:7351934-7369434 GCF_016097555.1 Gigantopelta aegis
TCAATTTCAATTTGACTCCCCGACTGTGGGCCTTACTCGTAAAATTCGTTGCTAAATCTTCTCACAAGTATGTGGATTAGGGGTTTTCCCTATGGATATTATTCTAAGTTAGGTGAGTACAACATGGCAAGACTTCCGAAGTTCCCGCCTTCAGTTTCATATCATAACTGTGTAATACAATATCAAGGTATCATTTATTAACGTTTCACAACTCTTCATTCTTTCTTTATTTCTTCTCTCGTACACTTGTATTCAATGTTGGGTGCGACGAACGGTCTCTTTCATAAGCTGCTATATAATAACAAAGGCGGTGGGGGATATTAATTAACATACGTCTTTTTAGTATTTGTCTTAAAACAAAAAGTGTAATGCACACTGTAAGAGTGACGTCAGTATTACACCCATTCTTAAAATAAACTCTAGAGGCCTAGTGCATTGCATCAGTCAGTTCTTAAAATAAAGATGTATACACCCTTCAGGAGGCGGGGCCTAGTGACGTCAGTATGGCATCATCCCATCATCATTGGCGGCCATCTTGGATGATGCAATAGTGAAATCGATATACCCCATAGTGCTGCCCTTACTACTTACGGGCTCCAATTTTTTTTAGAAGGGCAAACTGATTTCATGCCCGAATCTGGATAACAACATTTATTCATATTAGCAATACTGCTGTGTCATTCTTTATTTTTAAAGCATAGGTAGGGACATTTATGATGCCAGGGGCTGGCTTGCATAAATCTCAGCTGAAGAGTCACAAACAACTGTGGTCATCGGCCATTCTTGCTTTTACCGGAACGCGCCGGAACTGGGGAGCGCTTAGGGGACGTAATTCTGCCTAATTTTTTCTCGCTAATTTCTAATAGAAGCTATAGGGTTGCAGACGAATCACTGAGCTTTTTCACTTGAATTACAACCAGTATTGTGGTTAGAATGATGGAAATACATGGTGCAAAGGTTTCAGGTCAACTCGTTTTGCTCGAATGTCTTAATCATTATTGCCCGAATTCGAGGTTTAGCTCCAGCATTGGGGAGGGGGCAGTCCCCCCCCCCTCCTCCCCCAGCACCTGTCTCGTACGCTTATAAGTAAATGCTTTCAAAAACAGATTAAATAAAAAATAGAAAGGAGGGATACTGTAGGTGATACTTTTCTGACGGCGATTTTTATTTTTGGCATTAGCTTCAAAGGAAGGAAATGTCTTATTTAGCGACCCACTCAACACATTTTATTTACGGTTATATGGCGTCGGACATATGGTTAAGGACCACACGGATATTGAGAGAGAAATCCCGCTGTCGCCACTTCATGGCCTACTCTTTTCGATTAGCAGCAAGGGATCTTTAATATGCACCATCTCACAGACAGGATAACACATGCCACGGCCTTTGGTATACCAGTCGTGGTGCACTAGCTGGAACGAGAAATAGCCCAATGGGTCCACCAACGGGAATCGATCCTAAACCGACCGCGCATCAAGCGAGCGCTGAACCACTGGGTTACATCCCGCACCAGCTTCAAATGGTGCCAGAAACTGAAGGGAGAAGATATATTAACTGGCCATCAACTGTGGAAAGGTCGGGGGGGGGGGGGGGGTGTGGGGCATGATCTTTAGTTTTTTTTTTTTTTAAAACAACACCACTCTAGCACATTGATTTATTAATCACCGGCTATTACATGTCAAACGTTTGGTTATTCCGACATATAACTCTTAGAGAGGAAACCCGCTACACTGTCCAATTAATAGCAAGGGATCTTTTGTATGCACCATCCTACAGACAGGATACCACGACCTTTGATATACCAGTCGTGGTGCACTGGCTGGAACGATAAATAGTCCAACGGACCTGCTGACGGGGATCGATCTTAGACCGACCGCGCATCAGGTGAGCGTTTTACCACTGGGCTACATTCCACTCCGCATGAATTATTGAGATTTGTTCCTCCCCTCTCTCTCCCCCCCCCCCCCCCCCCCCCCCCCCCACACCCACGTTTCGATGTCGATTATGTGTTTACCTCAACGTCAGGTGTTCGTGACCCTTCGTGTAACTATGGATACAGGTTACATAAAAATGGCCATTTTTTCTTTCATTGTAAAAAATATGAACAGCAGAGACAGATTCTATGTAATTCAGCATAGGGGCGGGACGTAGCCCAGTGGTAAAGCGTTCGCTTGATGCGCGGTCGGTGGAGGATCGATCCCCGTCCATTTGGCTATTTCTCGTTCGAGCCATTTCTCAACATCTGGTGTAATAAAGGCCGTGGTATGTAGGCCTACTATCCTGTCTGTGAGACGGTGCATATAAAAGATCCCTTGCTGCTAGTCGAAAAGAGTAGCCCATAAAATGACGACAGCGGGCTTCCTCTCTCGATATATGTGTCGCCATATAACCGTAAATAAAATGTGTTGAGTGCGTCGTTAAATAAATCATTTCCTTCCTTTCTTCCTAACAGCATTTTCATTCAATAGATTTAAAATTACTGTTATATGATCGAAACACATTAAACGATGCTAATAACAAAGAAATATTCATTTTACTTGTGTTGAATGATTAATACATCAAACTTCTCTAGTGGTATCATTAAACAAATTAAAACTAATAAAAGATTCAACTTTTTTTCTTCATGCAGGAAAAAATACACGTAAATATTAGTATTAGGAAAAAGGAGGAGAAAAATGCTTAAAAGACTGAGGAACCAAGAATGCGCAAACCTTTTGACAGAAGGTATGGTTAATTAAGCGGCCCTCACATATCGGTCGCGGCGCCCGCGCGACTCCTGAAACAGGCCAAAAAGGGCATTTTCGCGAGGCGTCCGGCCGGACGCTGCCCGATTTCTACGGCCTCCGCGGCGATTTTTAGGGGTCGCCCGAACCCCGTGGGCGTGAAAACATTACTCCCAAATCTGCGATTTTCCAGGCGCGATTTCCATGCAGAAAAATACACGTGTAAATATTACAGTATCAGGGAAAAGGAGGAGAAAAATGCTTAAAAGGCTGAGGAACCAAGAACGCGCGAACATTTTGCCAGAAGGTATGGTTAATTAGTTTATTGTTTTTCTAAATCTCTATAAAAGTACGTCCTTGATAGCCTGGTGCGCGATCAGTCTAGGATCGACCCCTGTAAGTGGATCAAATGGGTTATTTCTCATTTCAGCCAGTGCAACACGACTGGTATATCAAAGGCAGTGGTATGTGCTATCCTGTCCATAGGCGTACAGGTTCCAATTTTTATTTGGGGGGGGGGGGGGAGCAGGCTGATTTTTGCCCGAATTAAACAAAAGTGCCTGAATCTGAATAACAAAATGTATTTATATTAGCATAACTACCAAACTGTTATATAGGGTTACATACAAATCACTACACATTTTCCCATGGATTACAACTAATTTTGCAGGTAGAAAGAAGGAAATACAAGGTAAAAAGGTTTCAGGTAGAAAGAAGGAAATACATGGTAAAAAAGGTTTCAGGTTAGCACATAATTTTCAGGGTTAGCTCTGGGACTCGCCAGTTGCGAATTTTGAAAACAACTGTAGGATTTTATTTAAATTTGGCGAAAGAATTTCAGATATTAATTGATATTTTGTTACAAAACAACTGGGTATCTATAAAACTTGGAAGTTTAATATATAATTTGGGGAAATGTTCCACTGATCCAGAACTAGCCCTGTATTTGTCTGAATTCGGGGATTTGCTTCAGTACGGGGGGGGGGGGGGGGGGGGGGGGGGGGGGGGGGGGGGGGGGGGGGGGGGGTAGTTGTCCACCATGCCCCCCCACTACCCCCTGTCTCATATGCTTAAATGATCCTATTTGTGGGATGGTGCATATAAAAGATCCTTTGTTACTAATGGAAAAATAGCGGGTTTCCTCTCTAAGATTATATGTCAAAATTACAAAATGTTTTAACATCCAATAGCCGATGATTGATAAATCAATGTGCTCTAGTGGTGTCGTTAAACAAAATTATGCCTTTCATTGGGATTGATCTCCTTGGTGGAATTGTTGTGATTTTCAAATAAAATAATTTAAAAAAAATAAAAACAATAATATGTGATTTCCATTAGTTTTGAACCGAGCGTCTGTCAGCCAGCACGCTTTCTTTACTACGGTTAATTGAGCTTCCATATTTGTGGGGGCGGGACGTAGCTCAGTGGTACAGTGCTCGCCTGATGCGCGATCGACCTAGGATCGATTCGCGTCGGTGGGGCCAGGGCCCATTGTAATCCAGATTCGGGCACTTTTAATTCTGTCAAAATCCAGCCTGCCCCACCCACCCCCCCCCCCCCCCCCCCCCCCCCCCCCCCCCCCCCCCCCCCCCCCCCCCCTACAAAAATGGGAGCCCGTACGCCTGTGAATTTAATCATGATAATGGTATTTATTATGATAATAATTCATTGTATTGTAAACAAGGGGTTGGGAATAAAAAATAAAATTCATTGAATGGTTCTTACTATTATGTGACTGTGTCAACATTTTGTTTATCAATTATGAATGTCCGGAACACATAAAATACTTTTAAAATAACTTGTTTGTTTATTGATTTCTGTTACAATGAGAGAATCATTGACATTGTGAAGTATATTGTGTGCAGTGTTTACTGTGTATTAAATATTTATAAACTGAATTGTTATATGTTATACTTTGAATTGGATTTTCCAAGTTGTTATATTCTGTTAATAAATTTGCAATACATTAGTATCCGACTCTGTTTCTAAGGAGGCGCGGAACATAGCCAGTGGTACGGCGTTCGCTCGATGCGCAGTCGGTATGGGATCGATCCCCGTCGGTGGGCCCATTGGGCTATTTCTCGTTCCAGCCAGTGCACCTGGTATATCAAAGGCCGTGGTATGTGTTATCCTGTCTATGGGATGGTGCATATAAAAGATCCCTTGCTGCTTATCAAAAACAGTAGCCAATGAAGTGGCGACAGCGGGTTGAGTGCGTCGTTAAATAAAACATTTCATTCATTTTCCTACAGACAAAAATCCCCTGTAGTAACAAATTCTTCAGTTTCTAAGGCGCCATTACATACGTTATACCAACAGTAGAACAAAACATACTAATAAATTCATAGGCGTACGGGCTCCCAGTATTTTTTTAGAAGGGAAGGCTGATTTCATGCCCGAATCTGGACATTTATTCATAGTAGCAATACTGCTGTATCATTCTTTATTTTTAAAGCATAGGTAGGGACATTTATGATGCCAGGGGCTGGCATGCATAAATCTCAGCTCAAGATTCACAAACAACTGTGGTTATCGGCCATTCTTGCTGTTACCGGAACGCGCCGGAACTGGAGAGCGGTTAGGGGACTTAATTCTGCTTAATATTTGTCGCTAATTTCTAATAGAGGCTATAAGGTTGCAAACGAATCACTACGTCTTTTTTACTTGGTTTACAACTAATATTGTCGTTAGAATGATGGAAATACATGGTGAAAAGGTTTCAGGCCAACTCATTTTGTTTGAATATCTTAATCCTTTTTGCCCGAATTCGAGGTTTAGCTCCAGCATTGGGGAGGGTACAGTTCCCCCCTTGTATTTTATATTTGTACATAATGTTATAATATGGTAACCAGAGAATGTAACTTTAAAAATAGAAAGGAGGGATACAGTAGGCGATACTTTTCTGACGACGATACCTTTTTGCATCAGCTTCGAAGGATGCCAGAAACTGAAGGGAGAAGATAATCAATTGGACGTTCAACTGTGGAAAGGTGGGGGTGAGGTGTTCGTGGCCCTTCGTGTAACTGTGGATACAGGTTACATAACAATGGCTATTTTTCATTCAATGTAAAATAAAATATGAACAGCAGAGACAGAATGAATAATGAATGAATGAATGTTTAACACCCCAGCACGAAAAATACATCGGGTATTGGGTGTCAAACTATGGTAATGCAAACAAATAAAGTGATGATCAACATCAATATAAAAATTTCAGATTTAAATAAAAATACAGTGTAAAGAACTATGCAAAAATACAAATATCATAGATAGATACTGACTTTTACTAAAAATTTCAATTTGTGCTGTATTGGGGAGCAGAGACAAATTCTATGTAATTTCTTACAGCATTTTCAAGCAATAGATTTACAATTACTGTTATATGGTCGAAACACATTAAACAAGGCTAATAATAAAGAAATGTTTACTTGTATTCAAATATATATCAAACAAAGTCATCGTTTTGATCTATAAAGTATAATTTAAATTCATGTCGATTATTTGTAAATGTGATAACGAGTTTGACTGCACGTGAAGTATTATTTGTGTAATCTCTTGCATCACCATTTCTTTTCTTCTTTTTCTTTTTCCTTTCATATTCTTTTTATATATAATATATTTCTTTCCACTGGTTATCTTTGACAGTTGCAATGTAGTTTATATTTACAGCTATGTAATATAAGTCGCCAAGTATATTGTATGAATATAGAAGAGGGCCTCGTAAGTTGTCAAACTTGTGCCCGATTCTTTTCTTCTTTGTACAACAAAATATGTTTTCAATCACTCAATTAGGCGTTCAATCACTCAGTTAGGCGTGCAATCACTCAATTAGGCGTTCACAATTTGAGTTCAGCTTAGGGCGAGACGTAGCCCAGTGGTAAAGCGTTCGCTTGATGCGCGATCGGTCCAGGATCGATACCCGTCGGTGGACCCATTGGGCTATTTCTCGTTCCAGCCAGTGCTCCACAACCGGTGGAACAAAGGCCGTGGTATGTACTATCCTGTCTGTGGGATGGTGCATATAAAAGATCCCCTGCTGCTAATCGAAAAGCGTAGCCTATGAAGTGGCGACAGCGGGTTTCCTCTCTCAATTTCTGTGTGGTCCTTAACCATATGTCTGACGCCATATAACCGTAAATAAAATGTGTTGAGTGCGTCGTTAAATAAAACACTTCCTTCCTTCAATCAATCAGTTAGGTGTTCACAACGAGTTCAGCGTCTCGCAAATTATATTGGACAAGAAAAGAAATACTTTTTATACCTTTTTAAAAAGCAGTCAGTCTCATTAGGGCTTGGGGTCGTGTTCTTTAGGTGGGGTGTGTGTGGGGGGGGGGGAGTATTTTGTTTGTGGGGCGGTGGTGTTGTGGGATATATGTTCGGTTAATATTATTATTATTTGTGCGGTTTTTTGTTGTGGGTTTTTTGTTGAGTTTATTTTTTGTTCGCGGTTGTTTTTTGTTTCTTTGTTGTTGTTTTTTGTTGTTTTTTTGGTCTATTAAAATTATCAATGTCTTCTCAATGTAAATTGTTATGCCCATTTTTGACAGTTGATTTGCCTAATTAGTTGTATCATAAAAAAGTATATAAATAAAACATTCACGTATCTTTTGTTGTCCAGTGTACAAGTCTTGGTTCGATAAACTTCCCTTATATTATTACACTTGACCCTATGAATATTGGTCTCAAAGAATGATTTATTTTTTATTTTTACATTTTTATTTTTTAAAATTAATAGGAATATGTTTGTGGGATAAACGCTAATTTCACAGAACGTTCCACACATAAATACGTTTTAAATTTAAAAAAAAAAAAAAAAAAAAAAAAAAAATAATAATAATAATAATAAATATTAATAATAATAATAAATACAAAAAAAAACCAGACAAGACTAACGGCTGTAAACAAAAAAACATCAATTCGTGCCTTAGGGATAGACATTGAAAACAAAAGACGCAGTGTGCAGGTTACAGAGCCTCCTTCCTCTCTTTCTTCTCTCTTTCTCTCTCTCTCTCTCTTTCTCTGGGATGGTATATGTATAATATAATATCCCTTGCTGTTAACTGGAAAGAGTAGCCCATTGTGTGGCAGCAGCGGGTTTCCTCACTAATTATCTGTGTGGTCCTTAAACATTATGTCTGACACCATATAAACGTAATTAAACTGTGATGAGTGCGTCGTTGAATAAAACATTCCACTCTCTCTCACTCTCTCTCTCTCTCTCTCTCTCTCTCTCTCTCTCTCTCTCTCTCTCTCTCTCTCTCTCTCTCTCTCTCTGTCTCTCTCTCTGTCTCTATCTTTCTCTCTCTTGCCTCTCTCTCTCTCTCTCTCTCTCTCTCTCTCTCTCTCTCTCTCTCTCTGTTTCTCTCTCTTTGCCCCCTCTCTCTCTCTCTCTCTCTCTCTCTCTCTCTCTCTCTCTCTCTCTCTATCTCTCTATCTCTCTCTCTCTCTCTCTCTCTCTCTCTCTCTCTCTCTCTCTCTCTCTCTCTCTCTCTCTCTCTCTGTCTCTATCTTTCTCTCTCTCTGTCTCTCTCTCTCTCTCTCTCTCTCTCTCTCTCTCTCTCTCTCTCTCTCTCTCTCTCTCTCTCTCTCTCTCTCTCTCTCTCTCTCATAAAATCTCTCTAACATAAAATATAATGGAAGGAAGAATTAGTTTTTTTAATTAACGATGCTCTCAACCAATTTTATTTACGATTACATTGGCGTCAGACATATATGTCCAAGGACCAGACGAATAATGCGACAAAAATATAACAGAATCTTGCCCCGTAGTAGGATAAAAGCTCGAGGTGTAAATTTCTTGTATACACAACTTTAACACACAGAAGAAAAAAAAACATCATACACATTAAAGGTCCATTGTCTGATGTTGATTATTGTTTGGTTTTTATCGACGGCCATTTTAGCTTTCCCTCCAGGCTTACCTCCCCGGCCAAAACGTAATTAATTTGTATTCTTTCTTTTGCTTGATTAGCCGATAGCTGCCGAGTAGGCCGGTTCGTCTGAATAATTTATCTCGCAGTGTCTTCGGCGCTGGTAAGTCATAAATAAACTATGTGTTAGTCTCTAGTGCGGTAATTGCGCTCCGTCGAAAACACGCGATAACCAATATCGTCTCCGTTGATTAAATTAAATTATACATTATGTAGAAATAAAGAAAATAAGCTCAACCTCTTTCCAGTGCCTTTGTTTAAAATCTTCTTCTTCTTGGTCGATTTTAGGACTAACGTAGCTTTGTTTATTTTGTTTTGTAGATATCCAAATTGAGAAATGTTGCCAATATGTTTTTGTGTTTCTGTGAGAATTACCAGATGGTTAATTAATCAATGTGCTCTAGTGGTGTCGTTAACCAAAACAAACTTTAACGTTTTTTGTTTCTGTGAGAAGTACCCAAGATTGAAGTCCGTAAAGTAAGGACAATCAGTATTGAATTCAGTAATAAAAATAATAAACTATACAAATGCAAATCGGAAATATAATGCAGAAATAAATATTATATAGAAATACACACAGAAACAAACCAGACGATTTTCTTGCCAAAAAGGGAGCGTCCATTTCCTTCAGTCTCTTCTTTACTTTAAGTACCCCCCCCCCCCCCCCCCCCCCCCCTCCCAAAAAAACACAAAAACAAACACAAAAACAAACACAAAAACAACAAAAAACAAAGAAACAAACAAAAACCACAAAAACCACAAAGTTGGTTTCCGGTCAGTCCAAAGTTCCAGAATTGATACAGCGATGCGGCTTTTTTCCCCCCTCTTTTTGTTTCAGAAAAGGTGGCTATATTTAGTTTTTCACGTCCTTCCCACCTGCCTTGGTCCATCCTCATTGGCTGTGGTGTCCCCTCCCTTGTCTTGGTAACCGTAATATTTTCCTTTACATTTTTCATATAGTCACGGCAATTTTTGTTACTACTACTTTTGCCGCAAATGTTTTTAAAACAAGCCATGCTACTCATTGAGAACAACAGGACCTGTTTTAGAGAGAAATTAAAGAAAGCTAATGGTCCAAAAGCCGTTTTGGCTCCAAATGCGGTTTTATGTCCTACCAAGAAAAGCTCTGCAAAAAATCGACGTTGTATCGCGGGGAATTAAAAAAAAATCGACGAATGCGCTGACCAGAGACCAGAAATTTATTTTGTGGGTCAGGTCAGGTCAGGTCATAGGGCTTTACGTGTACATTCAGAGCAAGCTGTTGTAGTGCACGCCTGTCCTGGGCACAAGACAGGAAATTGGGATGGGAAGGAGGAGGGACCGCCTGCATTGGAAGGTGCAAGGGAGCACCAGCAGCAGATGTGGGTCTCCCTCCCCCACCCCCACCCCCACTTTTTCAATAGTTGGAAGAGAAACGGTTGAGCGTTTGAGAGAAAGGACGGAAGATTCCCAGGAGCTGTTTGAGTTTGAGTTTTTGTAGTTTTTCTTCACCAACATTTTTAATTGTATATAAACTGTGTTGTAATAAAAGTTGTTTCTTTTCAGGACTTACGAAATTTAGAAGAAAAAAAAGGATGAATGGCTGGATAACATATTAACGTGCCTATATCCAATTCAGGAAGGAAGGAAATGTTTTTATTTAATGACGCACTCAACACATTTTATTTACGGTTATATGGCGTCGGACATATGGTTAAAGACCACACAGATACTGAGAGAGGAAATCCGCTGTCGCCACTTCATGGGTTACTATTTTCGATTAGCAGCCAGGATCTTTTATATGCACCATCCCATAGACAGGATAGCACAACCACGGCCTTTGATGTACCAGTCGTGGTGCACTGGCTGGAGCGAGAAATAGCCCAATAGGCCCACCAACGGGGATATCCAATTCAGGTTCAAGCACGTCTCTCCCAGGCACAATGTCTGACTTCGCCAGTAACTGGGTCCGGGATAGAAAGGGTGGGAGGAGGGGGGATGAAGAACAGAATAAAATGAAATGAAAAATTATGGTTTCTTTTATCCGTCGTTGAGGTCACGTGATACACGGCAGCCATTACAAGAATGTATGTGATAAAATCCATTTGAAAAGAATCGCTGCATTAAGAGTGTAATGGCTGCCTGTACTCCAATCTAATTCTAAATCTCATTCCAAATGGAGAATCTATCCAAGCATTTCTTCACATTTCTCTAAAACAGTTCACTGTATCTACGAACACGCAGGGGTTGGTGCGCATGTGCATTAATACAGAGAAAAGGAAGGAAGGAAGGAAATGTTTTTATTCAACAACGCACTCAGCACATTTTATTTACGGTTCTATAGAAGGAAGGAAGGAAATCTTTTTATTTAACAACGCACTCCAACACATTTTATTTACTGTTATATGGCGTCAGACATATGGTTAAGGACCACACAGATATTGAGAGAGGAAAGCCGCTGTCGCCACTTCATGGCCTACTCTTTTCGATTAGCAGTAAGGGATTTTTTATATGCACCGTCCCACAGACAGGGTAATACATGCCACGGCCTTTGATATGTCAGTCGTGGTGCACTGGCTGGAAAGAGAAACGGAGAAGACGAAGTAGCAAAAACAAACCAATCAAACCAACACACAAAACAACAGCATCACCCTCTCACACAGCTATAATAATAATAATAATAATAATAATAATAATAATTTTAAAAAATAAAATAATAATAATAATAATAATATTTTAAATTAATAAAAAGTATCGAGTACATGCGTACGTTTTTTTCACCTTGTAATCCTAACTACACGCAAATGTTGTTTTTGCAATATTGACGCTCTGAAGGCAGAAACGTGTATTTGTACCGTACCCCGTTTTACGAAGCGACCGTAGTAGTGCTAAGATCACATAAAATTGATAACTAATTTTAAAAAACTCGTTTGTTTTGTTTAACGACACCACTAGAGCACATTGATTAATTAATCATCAGCTATTGGATCTCAAACATTTGGTAATTCTGACACATAGTCATCAGAGGAAACTCGCTACATTTTTCCATTAGCAGCAAGGGATATTTTATATGCACTCTCCACATACAGGAACGCACATATCACGGCCTTTGACCTGTTGTGGTGCGAGAGAGAAAAAACCAATCAGCTTGCATACTTTTTTTTTTTTTCACCTTGTAATCCTGACTAGACGTAAATGCCGTTTTCGCAATATTGACGCCCTGAAGACAGAGACGCGTATTTGTACAGTACCCCGTGTTACGAAGCGACCGTAGCGCTAAGATCACGTTAAATTTATAACTACTAAATGCACTTACGGGGATCTTAGCGCTAAGATATCTTGGTCAAACGGGACCCAGGGGCTTTTAACTCGAAACAGTCGTAAATATTTTGGTGTTACGTGTTCGCCATGACAGCACTTCGACAGTCGTAGGGACACGTTTAGTAGTATAACCCGAAACACACGTAGCTTTAGCTAGAGGAAGAAGGAAGGATTTATGGGCGTGTGTTTTTTTTTTTTTTTTTTTTTTTTTTTTTTTTTTTTGGGGGGGGGGGGGGGGGGGGAAGTTTTTTTTACCGTCAGGCTATAAAATAGTTAATTTAATGGAGCCCGGTGGCTAGTGAGCAAATATTTTAAAAAACCATTCCTTATATCCCAGCTAAAGTGTGACCGCTTTTATTTCATGTTTGCTTTTTGTTTAACAACACCACTAGAGCACATTGATTTATTAATCATCAGCTATTGGATGTCAAACATTTGGTGATTTTGACATATAGTCTTAGAGAGGAAACCCGCTACATTTTTCCATTAGTAGCAAGGAATATTTTATATGCACCGTCCCACAGACAGGATAGCACATACCACGGTCTTGGATATACCAGTCGTAGTGCTCTGGCTAGAACGAGAAATAGCCCAATGGGTGTCCCCTCGACGGGGATCGATCCTAGACTGACCGCACATCAAGCGAACGCCTTACAACTGGGCTACGTCCTGCTCCTATCATAGATACGGGGCGGGATTTAGCTCAGTGGGTAGAGTGTTCGCTTGAGGTGCTTGCGTCGCAGGATCGAACCACCTCGGTGAATCCGTTCAGCTAATTAGGTCTTTCCCGTCCCAACCAGTGCACACAATTGGATAAAGGCCGTAGTATGTGTTTTCCTGTCTGTTGAAAAGTGCATATAAAAAAAAATGTTTGGCATCCAATAGCCGATGATTGCTTAATCAATGTGCTCTAGTGATGTCGTTAAACAAAAAAAACTTTTTAACTATCATAGATATATACAATGTAGTACGATCTTTACAATAAATCTACCGAGCTGTATAAACTAATTATTACTATGACATAGTTATTGCTATGACGCAAAGGCGTAGCGCCCATTACGCACAGTACACATGTGCGTAATGCAAAATCTGGGAATAGGTCGAGGCTGTCTGTAATTGTTCTATAAAATATCCTTTTAAAATTGACTCGGGGGGGGGGGGGGGGGAAGATACCAAAAAATGCCTCAGAAAAGGCTCAGAATGCATCTACAGGCGTCATGAGTTTCAAAATTTTCACGAATCCCCCCGCTTGGTCTATAAAATTTCTGGCTACGCCCCATCTGCCCCGGATTGGGCCCCTGGCCTCCCAGATACCTAACCCTGGGGCGGACATGCTCGAAACCGTCGTGGTATATGAACATGCCAAAGTATAACGCACGCACGCTACGCCCCTGTGACGTACAGAATTAATTAGTTTTCCTATATTTGTTTGTTGTTGTTTTGTTTTGTTTCGTTGGGAGTTTTGTGCGCGTTTTATGTGTGTGTGTGTGTGTGTGTGTGTGCGGGGGTGGAGGTTGTTGTTTTGTTTTGCTGTTTTGTGTGGGGGTTTTGTTTGGTAGATTTTCGAAAGGGGGTGGGGTTTATTTGGTGTGTGCGGGGGTTGTGGGTAGTTTTTTTTTTATAGTTTTTTTGTTGTTTGACTGTTTTTGTTGGGTTTGTTGTTGTTTGATTTTTATTTTTATTTTTTTTTATTTATTTTTTGGGGGGGAGGTTGTTGCTTTGGGAGGTTTGGGGTTTTTTTTAATGTACATTTTTTGGTGGAAAACGTACCTACATTTTTTAGCAAAAGTTCCATCCCAGTCCCAGAGAGATAATTCATGTCAGAAATAGTTTTCTATCGAACTGTGTGATTAGTACATGGATGAACGGACAACGGACAAAAGCCGGGGCCGCGACAGTACATTAGCACATGGAATAATTATCATTCGCCAGCTTTCGCGGAGACTGTAAAACGGATCAGGTAAATAATTACTTTTCTATATACAGAAAAATGGGATATTAGCGAATATTAGCAGAACAAAGAGATGCCATTACTCGCGGAGAAATAAAAGCGAAATTCGCCATATCGGATTACAAGTGCACGGTTATGGGTATCAGTGTAGTTGTTCACAACCTGTGGCGTAGCTAGGAAGAGGGGAGCGGGGCACGAGGGACATGGCCACCCCCTCCCCCATCAATTTTTTAAAAACTGTATTAAAGTTTATAAAACCATCCCATAACACCTGTTATTAAAAGATAGTGTGGGTTGCCTCCCCCTCCCCCACCCCCAACCCACCCACCCCCCAATACAAAATCCTGGCTACGCCAGTGTTCACAACCTGTACATGATGATGCAGAATGACTTTTTGGTAAAATTTAACTTATTTCACTTTTAAGCAAAAGCGTACTAGACGGGCGGGGGGGGGGGGGGGGGGGTAACTGCCCACTCCCCCCCCGCCTAGTACTGAAGCTAATAATGTTCGAATTCATGCAGAAACTAAAGAGATATTCGAGCAAAATGAGCTGACCTGAAACCTTTTCACCGTGTATTTTCATCATTCTACCAACAACAATATTAGTCGTAATCCATTTGAAAAAGCGCAGTGATTCGTTTGTAATCTTATATAGCTGTTTGGCAGTAATGTTAATATGAATAAATGTTGTTATTCAGTCAGTGGTTAATCTTAGTTTAAACCGAGTTATTGTAGTTTTAATCCTAGCGCTAATAAATCGATTATATACCTAGATTGTGTTTGTTTTTGTGCGTGAGTGTTTGTTTCAATATGGAGAGGGCTGTGCTTTTCATATGGCAGGAAGGTGCTATGATATTAAAATGCGACCCAAAACCTTTAATACATCTGAGCAAGCGTAGCACACGTGTTTGTTTCAATATGGAGAGGGCTGTGCTTTTCATATGGCAGGAAGGTGCTACCATATTAAAATGCGACTCAAAACCTTTAATACGCCTGAGCAAGTGTAAGAAGTTTGTTTTGTTTAACGAAACCACTGGAGCACATTGATTAATTAATCATCGGCTATTGGATGTCAAACATTTATCATTCTGACTCATAGTCATCAGAAGAAACCTGCTACAGGTTTCCTAATACAGCAAGGGATCCTTATATGCACTTTCCCACAGACAAGAACGTACATACCACGGTCTTTGTCCAGTTGTGGTGCACTGGTTGGAATGAGGAAAAAATAGCAAGTGTAGGACACGTGTTTGTTTTAATATAGAGAGGGCTGTGGTTTCCGTGTGGCAGGAAAGTGCTACCATATTAAAATGCGACACGAAACCTTTAATACGTTTGAGCAAGTGTAGTACAATTATAGTTATAGCCTACATCAAGATTGAATTTCTGAAGGATGGAAAGAAAGAAATGTTTTATTTAACGATGCACTCAACACATTTTATTTACGGCTATATGGCGTTAGACATATGGTTAAGGACCACACAGATATTGAGAGAGGAAACCCGCTGTCGCCACTTCGTGGGCTACTCTTTTCGATTAGCAGCAAGGGATCTTTTATATGCACCATCCCACAGACAGGGTAGCACATACCACGGCCTTTGATATACCTGTCGTAGTGCACTGGCTTGAAGGATTATGCACACGGGTACTCCACCGAAACCCCTTCCACAAACCCGCCCGTTTAACGCCTTTTTTTTTTTACAATCCATCATCCACAATATGATCCACAATATACAACAGGAAACTGCCTTGAAAACCCGTTTCTCTCTCAGCATCTTTATTTCAAAATAACCGTGGAGCGTACCATCGATCTCCACCCCCCCCCCCCCCCCCCCCCCCTCCTCGGATCTCTTTCCCCTTAGGAACTTTGCTCGTATACCTTTGTGACGGTACATGCTCTTAATCTCTTTTCGCCTGTGGCGATATTAATTGTTTTAGAAGGCCGTGTGCAGTTCCAAATGCACTTAGCTAGGTGGGCAACTTGTTACGTAATACTTCTGCGCGATGGTCGTCTAATACACACCCAGCGCAGGTGCGGAGCCATGTGGCCAGTAGTTACGTAATACCTCTGCGAGTGCGGTTTTTACAACCGTGATTTGGCGACGATGGCGTCAGTAAGTCTGGCGATCAAAGAGAAAAATGCGTCTCTGGGAGAGGTGGAATATCAGATGATAGGGTGAGTACCGCCTTGTACCCCCAGGCGATATTTCGATTTATAATAAATAGCTAGTGTTTTAGAGTTATGAGGAGAACCAAAAAGGAAGGCTCCCAGGGAACGTAGTCCGTTTGGAATTTGGTAAATATTTATTTCTGCTCTGTTGTATAACCTTGATGTGATTGATGTGACTTTAAATATTTTAATACTGTATTATACCAATATTCTTTAGACAGTGTCTTCGGTCATCTGACGAAGTAAATCGTAGACTTTTTGTTCTAACATTATACGAGTATTTGGTAATATAAAGCTTAGCCAGTCATCTTAGAAGACCTAGGTAAACTGTAGGTTATTGTCTTTATTGTGATAGGTACCAGTATTAATTCTGTGTTACAAGGTTACTGAATGAGTAGTTAAGGGTTAATTAAAAATTAACCAGTTAGGAATAGTGTTGTAATTCCTTTATTAATTAAGTTCTCCTGGCAGCGTTTCTCAATTATCACACGTTACTGAACGAGTAGTAAGGGTTAATTAAAAATTAACCAGTTAGGAATAGTGTTGTAATTCCTTTATTAATTAACTTCTCCTAGAAGCGTTTCTCAATTATCACACGTGTGGGTGTTGTGTCACAGTGAAGTGATTCGCATATTGTGTAAACTAGACACCTAGAGATTAACTAATTAAGTGATCAGTTCTGGGTTGTTATTATTGTTGTTATTAATTAACCACTACGGCTGTACGTTTGTCAGCGTAGGTTAATACAGATTCCAAGGTGTATTGTGTTTTTGTTGTGTTTTCTAGTGAACTAAATGTGCTATAATAATAAATACTTTATATAAGATCGTATCTCTGATCATACCTAGACGAGCCAACGCGGGTATATAACTGCCTGTTACAGAGAGATCTAATAGATATACAGTTAGGAGAGATATTTGGATAATCGTGTTTTATTCAGTTACGTGAATTATAGAATCCCCGTGACAACCTTCAACAGTATCAAACTGCCCTTTTGTACATCATGTATCCTAGACCGGCCTCGGTGGCGTCGTGGTTAGGCCATCGGTCTACAGCTGGTAGGTACTGGGTTCGGATCCCAGTCGAGGCATGGGGGTTTTAATCCAGATACCTACTCCAAACCCAGAGTGAATGCTCCGCAAGGCTCAATGGGTAGGTGTAAACCACTTGCATCGATCAGTGATCCATAACTGGTTCAACAAAGGCCATGGTTTGTGCTATCCTGCCTGTGGGAAGCGCAAATAAAAGATCTCTTGCTGCTAATCGGAAAGAGTAGCCCATGTAGTGGCGACAACGAGTTTCCTCTTAAAATCTGTGTGGTCCTTAACCATATGTCTGACGCCATATAACCGTAAATAAAATGTGATGAGTGCGTCGTTAAATAAAACATTTCTTTCTTTCTTTCATTTATCCTACAACATGAAT
>NC_054703.1:7374434-7389434 GCF_016097555.1 Gigantopelta aegis
TCTCTCTCTCTCTCTCTCTCTCTCTCTCTCTGTGTGTGTGTGTGTGTCTCTCTCTCTCTATTTTTATCTCTTGTGTGTGTGTGTGTGTGTGTGTGTGTGTCAACTGGGATATTTTAAATGCTACAGTAGTAGGCTACTGATAAAATAAATATCGAAATCAAATAAATCTGTGAAAGAAATCAAAACGAACATTTTACCAAAATATACGATGTACCTTTTTATCATATTACAAAGCATAAAAGCGTACTTATTGTTTAGTAAAGTAATCTTTGGATGGTTATGTCATCATGTAAGTCTTGGTGTCAAGACGTTAGATCTGATCAGCTTTTATGTCATGTTCTATGTCTTCAGCTGTCAGATCTGCAGTTCGTGCCAGAACAGACGTGATGTGTTTTGTCACATTCGATTCAGTTTTCAATGAGGTTGTTTTTTTAAACTGGCACCATATTCGCCAGACCCTAAAATCGATGGTCGCCCAACGGACTATCTTTGTAAAATTCTTAGTCACCTTCAGCCGGGCGACTGCTAATTTTCAACCCTGATATAAAAAACCTGAATGTCACATGCATGGTATTTAATACATTTAAAGAATGTTTAGGTTTTTTAGCAACCAGAGTTGCGTAGAAAATATCGTACTTCCATTTTCATATCTACATAATTATACAATTATTATTGGAATTAATCATATTGATGTTTTGTACCCAATAGCCGTTCTTTATTTTTGTGCTAAGGTGTCGTTAAATTAATTCACTTTCAGTTTCACTGTGCTGTCTGCTGGTTATGGACCTCTACAGTACACTCACTGTATAACAACTGTACACAAGGTGAAAGTATAACTATATAAATATCTTGGAATTACTTTCTACAAACATCCCTTCCACTCTGTCTTTGTATTTAGTACAGATACGGAACTGACTACGACAATTGTTGTGTCGGTCAGATTGGATATGAGAATGGTTCAAGGAAGGAAAGAAATGTTTAGTTAACGACGCACTCAACACATTTTATTTACGGTTATATGACGTCGAACATATGGTTAAGGACCATACAGATATTGAGAGAGGAAATCCGCTGTCGCCACTGCATGGGCTACTCTTTTCGATTGACAGCAAGGTATCTTTTATATGCACCATCCCACAGACAGGATAGTACATACCACAGCCTTTGTTCAACCAGTTGTGGAGCACTGGCTGGAACGAGAAATAGCCAAATGGGCCCACCGACGGGAATCGATCCTAGATCGATCACGCATCAGGCAAGTGCTGTACCACTGAGCTACGTTCCGCCCCAGAATGGCTCAAAGCACGAATTGCATGGCAAAACATTTTTCTTTCTTTTGGGTCAAAATCTTTTACATAATAATTTCTGATACGTGATGTCGTGGATATTTAGTTCAATGACCGATCCCAATTAGAGAACATCTTCTTCTGATTGCAATAAAAATAATAGTTTTTTGTTGTTTGTTATTTGCCAACTTCCTCTGAAATTATACTATATTAGAATTATCAAATGTTTGACATCATAAAACCGACAATTGATAATAAATCAGTGTGCTCTACTGGTGTCATTAAGCAAAACATACTTTAACTTTAACTTTAACATTCCTGAGTTTGCTCCATTGTAAGATGTTTCCGACTAACAAAATAGCTCTACGATTAAACTTACATATTAAATATATTTTCTTGTTTAGAATATCAGTGTCTGTGTATTCAATGTGTTTCTGGTCGTCTTAATATTTCTAAGAAGCCCAAACTGAATTTTGTCTTCAAATAATTTCGTACGTACGAAAAAAACTATATTTTAGGAAATAAGATGAAAAATAACCTAGTACAAATGTTCAATATACAGCCACTAACATTTTATGCAGAAGAGTATATTTGATATGTAATTGCAATCGTTTTCTGTTAGTCGATAACATCTTAAAAATTGCAGAAAACTCGGGAATGTCCCTTTAACGTTTCGGATAAGCGATGATAGCAGCTAACTAATCACGTGATATATATATACTAGTCACAAGAAGTTACGGGCCACAGTCATGGACACTGCGTCTGGGAGGGGTCGCGCATTCGCTGTTTCAGTGGTATGGAAACTCTCTTGCAGGTAATGGATGACGGAATGGTTCACTTGCAGACATCTCGCTACTTGTCTCATGGATATGCTATCATTCAGACATGACAGGGCTCGACCACAGTCCAGAATGATCACTTTACGTTTTGGTGGCATGGTTATCCGAAACCAGATTCCACAGACATTTGGGCGAGGGGTGGAGGACCGGGCTGGCGGTACTCCCACTAAACCACCCCATGGATCCGTCCGCCACTGGAGAACTAAACGATACAACGTACACCGTGGTCTGACAGTGAGAAGACATTAATAATGGCCATTTCAGAAATGCCGCCACAGATAATGAAAATAGGAAAACATATATCAGAAAAAGGCAATCTTGTGCACGTCTCGTGCAGGGCTCGTGCTGCACGTGATCCGGCAGAGCGGAGAAATCAATGAGTCGGCCATCTGACGGCTGCGAACCGTAATTAAATTGGCTGGCAGAAGACAATTCAACAGATTAATATGCGGGGTATTAATTCGGCAGAGGTTTTCCACGGTAACACGTCATGCGGTGATTACTGCAGATTACACATGGATGCCCCGGACATTAATCTTCTCTTCTGGTGAATAACAAAATCTACGAAAAAAAAATCCTTCCTTTTTTTTCCCCTTTTTTTTGTTTTTGTTTTAGATTTGAACGTGGATATATTATGCTGTATTTTGTTATATCACCTTTATGGGAAGAGTTGTTAATTTTTAAGTTTGTTTCTGTTGAACAAAACCCAACCTGTATAAACTTAGCTCTACTGGTCTACCAGTAGATCTAACAGCATTGTGTGGACTCCCATGTCCAGATGATATTTCATCTAGGCCTATAAATAACAATTTAAATATCGACCAATTACACTTCGCCTTTTATAGCGTTATTCGGGAGCATACAAATTCTAAAAATATCGGGCGAGAATATTTATGCAATAGGCGAACTTGTTGGTCTATTTCAACATTAAAAGAGCAGTAATAAACTCTGGATTGTATACTAGTATCAACAGATTTTATGGCTATACCATCACAGATTTTTTCGTCTTCAAACGAATTTATATAAACCTTTATATTGAAATTAGTTTCCGGCATACTTCGCAATTCACCCGAATCATTTCGTATACCATCGGCATAATCCCGAATGTTTTCAAATTCTTTTCAAATCACTGGCATGATTTTGCAAGTTAGGTTTTGATTGGTCGAATGAAAGGTCAACTGGACATGAGCTCCAACGGGGTGCTGTTATATCCACAGGTAATAGTAATTAACCAGTGGAGCTAATTTTACTTAGATTGAACAAAACCACGCATTAGTGAAGGCTTAGGGCTATAAAGTGGATGCGATGCGTGCGTGCGGTTGCGTATGCAGCGTTTCGAGCATATAAACAATGTACGATTATTTCATTGCTGCTGGCCGCATGCGTTTTTCACACGCACGCGCAGTTTAGACGCTCTCATTGTAACTAATGTATGTTTGAAGGGTTTTCTAGCCGAACCGCACGCACGCACCGTATGTAGTCTATATCAGTGGCTGTTCGAAGGAAGTAAATGTAACGACGCACTCAACACATTTTATTTACGGTTATATGACGTCAGACATGCTTAAGGACCCACACATATATTGAGAGAAAGAAAAAAGAAAGAAATGTTTTATTTAACGACGCATTCAACCCATTGTATTTTACGGTTATATGGCGTCGGACATATGGTTAAGGACCACACAGATATTGAGAGAGGAAACCCGCTGTCGCCACTTCATGGGCTACTATTTTTTAATATCCCACAGATAGGATAACACATACCACGGCCTTTGATATACCAGTCGTGGTGTACTGGCTGGAAAGAGAAATAGCCCAATGGGTCCAGCGACACGGATCGATCCCAGAGCGACCGCGCATCAAGCGAGCGCTGTACCACTGAGCTACGTCCCGCCTCTAGTGGCTGTTGGACGTCAAACGTTTGATAAATCTGACACACAGCCTTCAGAAAAAACCCAATACGTTTTTCCATTAGCACAAATGGATATTTTATTTATTCCATTAAGCTTTATCATGTGCAAGTTTGGGTTTTCTAAGCTAGTCTCCAGAGTGGCAGGTGGTGCCGGAGATACGAACATTCCTGTGACGGGTTTCTTAGGGGCGTGGCGGTCCTTCTAAGTACAATTAACAACTAAACCATTGTCTTGGACAGACAGCCCAGATAGCTGAGGACGTATCCCAGTGGTGAAGAGTCCGCCTGATGCGCGGTTGTCAAGGATCGATCCCCGTCGGTGGACCAATTTCTTGTTTCAACCAATTTACCACCACTGGCCATACCATACAAAGGCCATGGTATGTGCTATCCTACCTGTGGGATGGTGCATATAAAAGACCCCTTGCTACTAATGTAAACCTGTAGTGGGTTTCCTCTCTAAGACTATATGTCAAAATTACCAAATGTTTGACATCCAATAGCCGATGATTAATAAATCAGTGTGCTCTAGTGGTGTCTTTAAACAAAACAAAACACTTTATAATCATCAGCTTTAGATACGATTTTGATCACGGAATATGGTTTTGTCATTAAAAAATATATACATCCTAACAGAAAGAATAGCACATAACACGGCCTTTGATATGTCAGGGATCGATCCTACGACGCAATCACCTCAGGCGAGCGCTCTACTGACTGAGCTAGATTCCAGCTTTCCCCAGAAAGTAAAGTAAGCCAGTCAGTACATTCATTTCAGTAAGTCTCCTGCTTATGTCCAAGAATGAGAACGAGAAAGAGACAAAGAGACACACAGAAAGTACAGTAACCCAGTCAGTACATTCATTTCAGTAAGTCTCCTGCTTATGTCCAAGAATGAGAACGAGAAAGAGACAAAGAGACACACAGAAAGTACAGTAACCCAGTCAGTACATTCATTTCAGTAAGTCTCCTGCTTATGTCCAAGAATGAGAACGAGAAAGAGACAAAGAGACACACAGAAAGTAAAGTAACCCAGTCAGTACATTCATTTCAGTAAGTCTCCTGCTTATGTCCAAGAATAAGAACGAGAAAGAGACAAAGAGACACACAGAAAGTAAAGTAACCCAGTCAGTACATTCATTTCAGTAAGTCTCCTGCTTATGTCCAAGAATAAGAACGAGAAAGAGACACAGAGACACACAGAAAGTAAAGTAACCCAGTCAGTACATTCATTTCAGTAAGTCTCCTGCTTATGTCTAAGAATAAAAACGAGAAAGAGACACACAGGGAGAGACAGTAAGTAAAGTAACCCAGTCAGTACATTGATTTCAGTAAGTCTCCTGCTTATGTCTAAGAACAAGAACGAGAAAGAGACATACAGAGAGAGACAGAAAGTAAAGTAACCCAGTCAGTACATTCATTTCAGTAAGTCTCCTGCTTATGTCCAAGAATAAGAACGAGAAAGAGACACAGAGAGAGAGAGACAGAGAGTGGGGTCAATGTAATGGTCATACGCGTACACATTGAGCCGTTAATCTACACTCACCTGTACCGGGGTGCGAACCCAGTTCCCAACCAGACTTAAAAGTCGGATGCTTTAACGACTACACCTCCGATTACTCGTCCCCAGAGTGTGCCAGGTAAATATTCACAATGGACTCGTTAACCATTTAAGATTAATAATGTATTTCAATCTAATCCGACCAGTACTAACATCGCATGCTGCACCGGAGTAAAACGGCCCAGGGGGGATTCACGAACCGAGCAGTACCATCTGACATGGGGGGGGGGGGGGGGGGGGGGGAGTTTGAACCCCGGGTGTTGAAGAGGAAGATTACGGTACAGCAGTAAGCTGTGTCAAGTGCTGGCTTAATTGAAATGATGATTACATTTTGCGTTTAGTGCCCACGTTTATAGGCTTTGTTTCGTACTTAACAGAGCGTTGTTCCAACACTCTGGGAACAATGTCGTAGAAAATTAAATATTTTTAAGCTGTGTTAAGTTTTTGTTTATTGGTTATTTTATTATTTATTTATTTTTTATTTTATTTTATTTTATTTTTATTTTTATTTTATTTTTATTTTTATTTTTTTGTAGATGGTTGTTCAAAGAATCTAGGAACATTTCCGTAGCTATATATTCGTAGAAAACATAATATTCAATTCAAAGTTGTGCTATGTTTTAGTTTATAGGTTTAGTTTCGTATTAAATAGACAATCTAGGAACATTTCCTTTCTATATATTCATGCAAAATGTATTACTTAATTCCAAGATGTGTTAAGTTTTTGTTTATGAGCTATGTTTCGAATTTAGGCTGTTTATTCGAACAATCTAGGAACATTTTCTTTTCTATATATTCACAGAAAATATAATACTCAGTTCCAAGTTGTGTTACGTTTTAATTTATAGATTTAGTTTCGTATTAAAAAGACTGTTTTTCGAACAAACAAGGAACATTTTCGTAACTACATGTACAAAATACATTCGTACAAAATATATTACTCAGTTCCAAGTTGTTCTACGATTTAGTGTATGGGTTTAGTTTCGTATTAAATAGACTGTTGTTCGAACAATCTAGCAACATTTTCTTAGCCATATATTCGTGCAACATATATTACGCAATGACAAGTTGCGTTAAGTTTTAGTTTATGAGTTTAGTTTCGTGTTAAATAGACTGTTGTTCGAACAATCTATGAAAATTTTCTCAGTTATATATTGGTGAAAAATATATTAACAAGTTCCAAGTTGTGTTACACTTTAGTTTATGAGTATAGTGTATTAAATAGACTATCGCTCAAACAATCTAGGGACATTTTCGTAGCTATGCATTCGTAACAAATAATACTATATTTCTTAATTCCAAGTTGTGTTAAGTTTGTGTTCACGAGCTGTTTCGAGTTTAGATTGTTTATTCGAAACTACATATTTGTACAAAATATAATACTCGGTTTCATGTTGTGACGATTTTGTTTATGGGTTTAGTTTCGTAGATATATAGTTTTGTTAAGTTTTTCTTTATGAGCTTTGTTTCGTATTAAAAAGACTGTTGTTCGAACAATTTAGGAACATTTCCGTAGTATATATTCATACAAAATATAACACTGAGTTCCATGTTGTGTCAAGCTTTCGTTTATGACTTTTGTTTCGTATTTGGAATCTTCTTTGAACAATCTAGGAATTCTTTTTCTTTTTCTTCTTCTTCTTCTTCTCTTCTCTCTCTCTCTCTCTCTCTCTCTCTCTCTCTCTCTCTCTCTCTCTCTCTCTCTCTCTCTCTCTCTCTCTCTCTCTCTCTCTCTCTTTCTCTCTCTCCCTCTGTCTTTGTCTCTCTCATCCTCTTTTTCTCGCTTGCTCTCTCTCTTTCTTTCTCTAGCTCTCTTTCTTTCTCTCTCCCTCTGTTTTTGTCTGTCTCCACCAACGCAAATCGACCCTGCAACCTGGCGAACCAGGCGTTTTTTAAACGAGGCCTGGATTTCAGAAACGTCGCCGGAGGAACAGAAAGCGTAATTGGCCCGAGAACCTGCAGCGCTAATAACCGCGTGCAATGCCAATTGTAGATAATTGAAAATAATCTCCAAACCATTCGGTGCAAAACCAGAAGGATATGATGTTGATGACCTAGTTTTGCGGTTTTATGCTAAAACGCGGACCTAAATGGAAATAGACTGGTAGCAGACACGTGTCTATATTTGGTCGAAGCAATGCAGCTGACCAAAAGGGGAATGTTTGAAAAAACACAGTGTAATCGAAGTCAAGATGTAATTTGTGAAATGATATTGCAGCCTTTGGGAAGCTTGAAAACCTCATATTATTAATCATGAAATATTCAGCAGAACAAGGGGGAACGGGGGAGGGGACGGAGGGGGGAGCGGGGCTTAAATATAGACACTGTTGCTTCGGCAATTTTTGTTTTGTTTTGGGGTTCACGTTTTGAGGGTGTTTGTGTGTGTGTGTGTGTGTGTGTGTGTGCGTGCGTGCGTGTGTGTGGGTGGGTGGTGTGTGTATGTGTGGGTGGGTGTGTTTGGGGTAGGGGAATGTCGCTCTTATTTTATTTTGGTCATCCATATTATTTCCCATACTTGATATTTAAAATGAGAGAAAGGCTGCTTTAAAAAAAATGAATGCATCCAATTGAAATTACAATTTTTGTCAGCAATATTGGTAATTCTTTTTCTTTTTCTTTTCATTTTGTTTTCCCCATCCGTTCTAACGAATATTCTGTAACCTTTATGTACCACGCTGCGATATTAGAGATCGATATAAAAGGTATGTGATTGGCCGTTCCATGGTGATGTTAAAATTATATCATCTACTGAAATAAACACTACCGATTATTACCTATGGCGTGTCAGTTAATCGTGAAAACGCTATACTGAGTTGTACCGGCCTTGGTGGCGCAGTGATTAAGCCATCGGACTACAGGCTGGTAGGTACATGGTTCGCAGCCTGGTACCGCCTCTAACCCAGAGCTGGTTCTTAAGGGCTCAATGGTATGTCCCTATAGGTAACTTGAAAATAATACATTGAAATGTGATAGATTTTTTAAAAATATTCATCATGTTTGCGATTGTAATTGTAATTAATTATTTGACTGGATCGTACAATGAAAAAAGTTTGTTTTATTTAACGACGCCACTAGAGCACATCGATTTTTTATCTTATCATCGGCTAATGGACGTCAAACATATGGTCATTCTGACAATGTGTTTTTTTAGAGGAAACCCGCTGTCGCCACATAGGCTACTCTTTTACAACATGCAGCAAAGGATCTTTTATTTGCAGGCAGGATAGCACAAACCATGGCCTTTGTTGAACCAGTTATGGATCACTGGTCGGTGCAAGTGGTTTACATCTACCCACTGAGCCTTGCGGAGCACTCACTCAGGGTTTGGAGTCGGTATCTGGATTAAAAATTCCATGCCTCGACTGGGATCCGAACCCAGTACCTATCAGCCTGTAGACCGATGGCCTAACCACGACGCCACCTAGGCCGGTAGGATCATACAATGAATACATTATCTCATTTAATCCTACAAACTGCTACCTGTATGTGCTATTTAAAATTATATTCAGCGTATAAACATGGATACATAACAAAAATTAAACATTGTAAAAAAAAAAGTATTTAAAAAGTGTTGCCTTTACTGACATTTGTTGTGATGAACTTGACTTGTAGAATGCAGCAAACTGCAATTTAACGTGTTCTGTCGCCTATTTTTAAACAAATATCACAAAGAAATCAAAAAGAGAACAAGAAAAAAATAGAAGAAGTTGATCAAATATAAATAAAAAACGTTTTCATTATCGACATAATAATAGTAATAAAGTCACCTCAGTGGGTGGATTCAAGAAACATTTCTATCATAATTAAACAAACAAGCCAGCCATTGATTGCTGCACGTACGTCTACTGTCCTGTTACCGTGTAAGCTATAATTTCGTGTCACAGTTGCGTGAGGATCTCGGTTCTTGTATTGTTTGTTTTCGTTTCGGTTTCCATTGCATGTCGTATCCATGAAGCCGGCAGGTGGCGACACTGGACTAATTAGCTGGGCTCACTGGTCTCATCCGGTTTTAACTTATCAAAGCGATATTGTCGTGAAATGTTTGTTTTTTGTAGCATGTGTTTGTTTTTGGTGGTGTTTTTGTCTGTTGTTGTTGTGTGGGTTTTTTTTTTTACAGGCTTTGATATTCGTTACAATTATGTGCAATTAAAAATGTATTTGTAAAAAAAAAAAAAAATCCATACATAATTAATACATTATTCTAGAAAAGAAATTAATCCACTAGCCATGGGATCAGTTATTTTACAAATTTACTAGCCACGATTAAAAATTCACTAGCTGTACTTTACTTTTAAGTTAAAACAATTTTACTAAATAATAGTAATAATCAGATATATCACAGTAGCAGCAGGGGGTAGCAGGGGGTTGGGGGGGGGGGGGGGGCAGGATATTTATATTTACAACATAGACTTAACTGCAGCATTTGACACAAAATAATCACTAGCCATCGGGCATGGCAATAGTAGTTATTTACCAGCCCAACATTGAATATATATATATATATATATATATATATATATATATATATATATATATATATATATATATATATATATATACGGTCCAGGATGCTAAGTTTACGTTTTGGTGGTACATGCTTATCTGAAACCAGATTGCAAAAACAATTTATACCCTCCCAACCCTAATCAAACATGAAAAGTGTTAACATAAAATGAGAGTTTCACATGCACCATGCAGTTCTCAGTTGTTCTTCTTAGTGAGAGAAAAAAAGGTTTTAAAAAGACTGGGATGTTTTATGCAAGTGCCATGCGCTGTCTACGGCAACCAAACAAGCTGTGAGTAAAAGGTTCACATACATGCAATTATTCAAGTCTGTAGCTTACGTTTTATTACAAGGTAAGGTATAATCTGGAGGGAGGTAGGAAGTGCGGTTCTTACTTATTACATACCCTATATACAGCCTGTATTCAAAAGTTGTGGCACCATGTTTCAACCGTTTCTTAACCGAAATAGTGCAATAGATGGACACACAATCCAAAAATTTATAACGTATCATACTCACAAAATCCAGCACTGAAGTACTCAACATCATTATTGACATAATAAATCTCCAACGACAATCTTTAAAAATATCCCCGCCATTTTAAATTTGCTAAGTAGAGGGAAGCAACTCGCCGTGCAGAAAAATATTGACTTAACGTGCCCCGTGCACTGAGTAAGATAAAATTTGATACTGGCACTTAAAATGTATACTATATATATATATATATATATATATATATATATATATATATATATATATATATATATATATATATATATACAGACACACATACACACACCGTCTAATGCATAGGTTTAATATACCATTTTTAATATTTCTTTCAGAGCACCATTATCGTGGAACCATATGGTTGTAAACATTATAATTTAGACAGATTCAAACTTCAGTGACATAATAAAACACTGTTTTATCAATACTAAAGTGAAACCTTTGTGAGGTTTCAAAGAAGTTGAAGTATGTAGAAAAACCTATAACTGTATCCCTGAGTAAGGATCGAAACAGAGGGTAAATGTATGTGAGTATGTATGTATATATATATATATATATATATATATATATATATATATATATATATATATACCAGTATGCCTACCATCTTGAGTTTAAAAACGCTTTGAAAAGTATCTCCTGTCTTTATTGAACGAAGAATCAACCACACTCGTTTTTCAGGGCGTCAATATATTTTCTCCAGTTGTGGCATGTCCTGATATTGATCAGAATGATGAAAGAAACGTTGTAAGTGCTGATATGAAAAGGATTTGGGGACAACCAACTGTTTCGGCGGCCATCGTTTATTGTACTGTTCTTCAAATATTGTCAAAAAGCCTCAAGGACTCTCAAGGAACCGTGCGGGTTTCTATGGCGTTTAAATTGACCAATACCCTCCCGGGCGAATCTGCCTCTTCCAATAACACGTTTGTGAAGAGATACACAAGTTGTTCTTCTACGCTGTGACTTGAATAAAATGGTAGCCGTCTGTTTGCGGACGTTTTGTATGTAATTTGAACGCAAACCAAGGGAAACAACTGCAGTTGAAAATTAAAATAAATACCCCAAACAAACAAAATAAAAAAAACCTACGAAATATGTTAATTGTACAAAGAAAAGACACTTTGAAAAAATAATTACTGATGTCAATCATAGAAAAAAACCCACAGTTAAATGTTAGTAAATAATTAGAGAAAATTCTAAGTTTATTGTTCCATTTGTTTGATGGGTTTTGGGTGGGTTTTTTCGGCAGCTTTTATGGTTTGGGTAGCAGTTTTTTTCGGCCACAGTCTTTCTCTCTCTGTCTCTGTCTTTTTCTCTGTCTCACTGTATATATATATATCTTAGTTACCAGGGTCATGGTAATTTTAAAAATCGGCTATTCGATTTCAAACATTTGATGATTTTGATACATATATTATTCTTATTGAAAAGTTGCTACACTTTTCCATTAGCAGCAAGGAATCTTTCATATGCGTTTTCCCACAGACAGGACAGCACATACCATTACCTTGACCAGCATTGTATTTCTCTCGTTTGACTAATATACTAATACGAATATCGTGATGGTTGTTTTCTCGTCGTATTCAGTTTCGTCTTTGATGGCTTATCCGCACAAATGGAATCAAATTTAAAGTTTTGTTTTGTTAAACGATACCACTAGAACACATTTATTTATTAATCATCGGCTTTTGGATTTGGTAATTCTGACATAGTGAGGAAACCCGCTATATATGTTCCATTAGTAGCAAGGGATCTTTTATGTGCACCACCCCACTGATAGGATAGCACATACCACGACCTTTGATATACCAGTCGTGGAGCACTGGCTAGAACGAGATAAAATGGGCCCACGGATGGGGATCGATCCTAGACCGATAGCGCATCAAGCGAGCGCTTTACCACTGGACTACGTCCCGTCCCTACATAACGAATCAATATCGGCTTGTTGGCAACGAAATCCTGCCAATAATAAAGTATGGGATAATCTTGCGCTGACCCAGATAGAAAACCGGATGTTGTACTAATCCAGGGATTACGCATGACCGGGTTCAAACAGTACCTAATCGTTTGTTATTAAAGGCAGCCTCTGAAATGAAGACCTAATGAAAGGAAGTACAATTGTTTGGATAACGTGTTGAGAGAAACGGTTTGGTGTATTAGTATCTATAGGAATAGTGTTATATACTAAACACCAAAGAAACGCAAATTAAGTGTTTTACTGGCAGTCAGCCCTACACACTACTAGTATTCAATGCAACATTATATCTGTAATTAGCTCGAGTCCCCTCCAGCCCTTCCCATATTAATATGTTGTTTATCTCAAGGTCCATTCCTTGACGTGGTGAGGTAGCTTGCATGTCTCAATGACTCGAGTCCAGTCATCAAATTAAACTTACATGTTTTTAAAGGGACATTCCTGAGTTTGCTGCATTGTAAGATGTTTCCGACTAATAAAATAATTCTACGATTAAACTTACATATTAAATATATTTTCATATTACATATTACATATATTTTCTTGTTTACAATAACAGTGTCTGTATATTCAATGTGTTTCTGGTCGTCTTAATATTTCTAAGAAGCCCAAACTGGATTTTGTCTTCAAATAATTTTGTACGTAAAAAAAGATTTTTTTTAGGAATAAAAATGAAATTTAATCTAGTATAAATATTAGAACGATCAGAAATACTTTTAATATACAGCCAGTAATATTGTACGCAGCAAAATATGTTTGATATGTAATTACAATCGTTAAAAAGTCTCTGTTAGTCGATAACATCTTTAAAATTGCAGTAAACTCGGGAATGTCCCTTTAACCAGTACCAACGTGTCACGTGGGCACACACTTTGCTCTACATCACCACAAGAAAGTACAGCGCCGGTTCGTTTCGCATAGAGGTTGGACTATACCAATTCAAATCCCATAGGCGACCATGTTAACGTTTGTGCTTAAAAACACTATATGCAATATATCAACCAAACTTTGACCCATAAATATCAGTACTACAACCCCTACCTCAAAGTATTAACTGCAGAAAATGGTACCTTTCATGGCTCATTTTCGGTATAACCAGATGTTTCTGCAACACCCCTAGTTTCGCACAAAATTTGAGTACAAATAAAATTGCATACATTTTTAGCCCAGATGAAACTAATTTTTTTTACAACCAACACACTCACATTTATAACCAATCACAGGACTTGTGGTGTTAACTTCTCTATCAAAAGTTCGGTGCACCTCCAACTTCGACCCAGCCGGAAATTAATTGGTATAGTGCAACCTAGAGGCGGCGTGTTTCTTCCTGTAGCGTTGGTACTTGGTAACAACATGTACGTTTAATGTCAAGACTGGACTCGATAATAATCACTAGAGGGCTGTGGGCGACTTGAGTTAATCTGTAACAGGCGATTTCGCCAAGGTTAGGAGCTTTATATTTCGCCTGTTTCCCAGGTTCTTTTGATTTAGGGCTACATAAGTCATGATTAATTAAACAACTAAACTAATAATTCAAATATTAAATAATTCTGCTCATGTTCAATATCTGATTCCTCCTTCATACATGATTATAGTAAATATAATTACATTTACAATATCAAGTGTTCCGTTATATACACACTCTCTCACACAGATTTTGAGAGGAAACCCGCTGTCGCCACTACATGGGCTACTCTTTCCGATTAGCAGCAAGGGATCTTTTATTTGCGCTTCCCACAGGCAGGATTGCACAAACTATGGCCTTTGTTGAACGAGTTATGGATCACTGGTCGGTGGAAGTGGTTTACACTTACCCATTGAGCCTTGCGGATTTGGAGTCGGTATTTGGATTAAAAATCCCATGCCTCGGCTGGGTTTCGAACCCAGTACCTACCAGCCTGTAGACCGATGGCCTAACCACGACGCCTCCGAGGCCGGTTAAATAATTGGATATAAGCACGAAAATAAATTGAAATAAAAATGAAATGTGTGTGTAAGTCTTCTATATACCAGGGACGGCACGTAGCCCGGTGGTACAGCGCTCGCCTGGTGCACGGTCGGTCTAGGATCGATCTCCATCGGTGGACCCAGTGGGCTATCTCTCGGTCCAGCCAGTGCACCACGATTGGTATATCAAAGGCCGTGGTATGTGTTATCCTGTCTGTGGGATGGTGCATATAAAAGATCCCTTGCTGCTAATCGAAAAATGTAGCGGGTTTCTCTCTAAGACATATGTCAGAAATACCTAATGTTTCAAAACAAATAGCCGATGATTAATAAATCAATGTGTTCTAGTGGTGTCGTTAAACAATACAAACTTTAATTTTTATCTGTCTAGTTAAAGGTGCAAAGCCTAGTTCCAGCCCGTAAACATGGACACTAAGTTTAGTTCATCTACAAACTTGTCTCT